>NW_027644661.1:0-24990 GCF_032717465.1 Coenobita brevimanus | reverse complement strand
CAATGAGTGAGCATCTGGCCCTTTTCACTGGACATGGCCTGGTTATATCAGTGCCACCACCTGAAGGTGTCTGCCCTGCACTGCAATTTTATAACAATTGGGTGCGTAAGGTGAGAAGTGTGAATTTCATGGGTAGGGTTGTGAGGCAGAGTGGAAAAAAAATACGAGACAAGGTCATAGGGTGGCTGCCAGAGATTGAGCAGCATAGACAGCCACCATTAGGTGACTATGGCCAATGAATGCATGTTGGAGCCTTCATGAAAGATACAATACAAATGATATAAAAATACTGAACTGTTTCTACAGGCCCATCATGTACACCTCAGTATATATATGCATAGCTTTGAAATACAGTATATATAAACACATCATCTGAGATCTAGTGGCACATTTTCCACACAGTTAAAAACAGAATATGTGTAAATTGTGAGTTTTGTTTGTGTATAATGCCAGCAGTAAGTAATTCCTCATTTAATAATTGATATATATTCCCGTAAATTGCTGATTGCGTGAAGTTAGGGTCGGGTCCCAGCAAGAGGGACTTTTTCACCAGCATTTAAGGATCATATGCAAGACAGAACTAACTAGCAAGATTTATTTGTGTTAAATTTAAAAAATTATATTTTTAGATGAATTAACATTGATCTTTCACAGCACACCTTTGAGATTAATTAAGAAGTTTGTGAAAAGTGTATTTTTGAGTGATATTAAGAGAGAGACTGTGCTTAGTGAAAGTATCTTAAATGAGGAATTACTGATAGGGGTTTGCCAGTAAATTATTATTATTATTATTTGACCCACAAGCAGTTTTTGAAGCATAAACTAATGATACCCCTTGCTGGCATTAATATTACAAAGGAAAACAAAGTTGAGTGTTTATTCTGTGTGTTTTAGTACTTCATATAGTTAAGTATTGTATTAGGCTTCCTCTTCTCCTCCTCGTTCTTCTCTTCCTTCCTCTTCCTCCCCGTATTGTATTAGGCTTCTTCTTCTCCTCCTTGTTGTTCTTTTCCTCCTCTTCCTTCCTCTTCCCCTCCTCATTCTTCTCCTTCCTCTTCTTCCTTCCTCCTCCTCCTCATTCTTTTCTTCCTTCCTCCTCCTCCTCCTCACTCTTTTCTTCCTTCCTCCTCCTCCTCCTCATTCTTTTCTTCCTTCCTCCTCCTCCTCCTCATTCTTTTCTTCCTCCTCCTCATTCTTTTCTTCCTCCTCCTCCTCCTTATTCTTTTCTTCCTTCCTCCTCATTCTTTTCTTCCTTCCTGCTCTTCCTCCTCATTCTTTTCTTCCTCCTCCTCCTCCTCATTCTTTTCTTCCTTCCTCCTCCTCCTCCTCCTCATTCTTTTCTTCCTTCCTCCTCCTCCTCATTCTTTTCTTCCTTCCTCCTCCTCCTCCTCCTCATTCTTTTCTTCCTTCCTCCTCCTCCTCATTCTTTTCTTCCTTCCTCCTCCTCCTCATTCTTTTCTTCCTTCCTCCTCCTCCTCATTCTTTTCTTCCTTCCTCCTCCTCCTCATTCTTTTCTTCCTTCCTCCTCCTCCTCATTCTTTTCTTCCTTCCTTCCTCCTCCTCATTCTTTTCTTCCTTCCTTCCTCCTCCTCATTCTTTTCTTCCTTCCTCCTCCTCCTCATTCTTTTCTTCCTTCCTCCTCCTCCTCATTCTTTTCTTCCTTCCTCCTCCTCCTCATTCTTTTCTTCCTTCCTCCTCCTCCTCATTCTTTTCTTCCTTCCTCCTCCTCCTCATTCTTTTCTTCCTTCCTCCTCCTCATTCTTTTCTTTTCTTCCTCCTCCTCCCCTTTTTGTATTAGGCTTCCTCTCCTCCTCTTATTGTATTAGGCCTCCTCTCCTCCTCTTATTGTATTAGGCCTCCTCTCCTCCTCTTATTGTATTAGGCCTCCTCTCCTCCTCTTATTGTATTAGGCCTCCTCTTCTCCTCGTTCTTCTCTCCCTTTTCCTCGTTCTTCTCTCCCTTTTCATCTTTCCTCTTCCTCCCCTCCCTTTTCTTCTTTCCTCTTCCTCCCCTCTTTCTTCCTCTTCCTAACCTTACCACCCTGCAACCCACCCTACCACCCCCACCCTTGCTTTGCCTTACTAGGTGTCCCTTGCTGTTCCTGTCATCCTTGTCCTGTCGTTCCATCCCTGTTCTGTCAACCATGTCCTGTCCTGCCATCACTTACCTGCCTTGCACTTTCCTTCCCTCCCCTACACCCATGCAATACACTGTACAGCCATGCCCTCCCTTACACTCTTGCAATATGCAGCCATGCCCTCCCCTACACCTATGCACTGTCATCTGCACTCTTGCCGTGCCCTGCCATCCTTGGCCTGTCCTCCCCTCCTTGCTCTTCTTACCCTGTGTCCTGCTGTTCTTGCCTAGGGTGTCCTGTCCTTCCATATCTGCTATTTTTTCCTTTGTGTGTCCTGCCCTTCCATCTCTTGCTGTATCCTGCTTGTCTTGCCTTGCTATGACCTGTCCTGTTGTGCCCTTCCATCATCTGTGCTATGTCGTGCTTTGTGCCCTGCCATCCTTGGCCTGTCCTCCCCTCCCCTCCTTGCTATTCTTACCCTGTGTCCTGCCCTTCCATATCTGCTATTTTTTCCTTTGTGTGTCCTGCCCTTCCATATCTGCTATTTTTTCCTTTGTGTGTCCTGCCCTTCCATCTCTTGCTGTATCCTGCTTGTCTTGCCATGCTATGACCTGTCCTGTTGTGCCCTTCCATTATCTGTGTTATGTTGTGCTTTGTGCCCTGCCACCCCTGTCCTGCCCTACACCCATGCCCTGCCATCCTTGGCCTGTCCTCCCCTCCTTGCTATTCTTACCCTGTGTCCTGCCCTTCCATCTCTTGCTGTATCCTGCTTGTCTTGCCTTGCTATGACCTGCCTTGTTGTGCCCTTCCATCATCTGTGTCATGTCCTGCTGTTCTTGCC
This sequence comes from Coenobita brevimanus, assembly GCF_032717465.1. Taxonomy (NCBI): domain Eukaryota; kingdom Metazoa; phylum Arthropoda; class Malacostraca; order Decapoda; family Coenobitidae; genus Coenobita; species Coenobita brevimanus. The sequence continues at coordinate 22,072 of NW_027644661.1, read as the reverse complement.
CTGTCATCTGTGCTGTGTCCTTCTCTGTCATTGTGCCCTGTCTTTCCCTGTCTTCTGTGCTATGTCCTGCTGTTCTTGCCCTGTCATCTCCGCTATGTGCTGCTGTCCTTCCTCTGTCCTGCTCCATGTGTCTTGTTTTGTTTGTTTTTAATGTTTCTTTTATTCTTTAATGTCTTTGTATATTTGTCGTTTTAAGTTCATAATGTCTCTTTTATTCTTTAATGTCTTTTTATATTGTCCTTTTAAGTTCATAATTTTTTCTAAGTGCTAAATTTTGAATATGTTATAAGTTACTTATATATGTATAGTACTTTGAAAAATATCAGAAAAAGAATACCAATAGACATGAATAGTATGAAGTGATGTCTCCTTCGTACTATTCATGTCTATTGGTATTCTCTTTCTGATATTTTTCAAAGTACTATACATAGTAATATACAAAAAAAGGTATGTGTATATAATAGACATGATAATAATACATTGGTTTTATTTCCGATATATACATTTTAGTGAAGAAGGTGCAAAAAAAAAAAAAAACCTATCTCGATAAATCGGCCAGAGAAATAAGGACTGGCAACCCCAAGGGAGGGTTGCCAGTCCGTATTTTCGTGGCCGATTTATCGAGATAGGTTCTGTGCCCTACCCCAAGATGCTTCCAAGAGCGTGCCCTTCAAATCACTGTGTAGATGCCATGTCTTGTATTGCTCTGCCCAGCTAATGCCAGGCAGAGCTATACAAGAACACATGGCATACAACAGAGTGATCAAAAGGGCTACTTAACATGCATTGCTAAACACTGTGTGCACCACGCAACGTGTGTTTGCTAAGGCATGTTAAACAGGAAGCAATGCAACATTAGTCAGCATGGCATACAGTATACCAAAGACATAAGCCAATTAACCCCTTCAGTATGAGGACATTTTATTCCTGCTGATGCCACACGATTTTATTCAGCTTGGAGTGCAATCTCATACTGGAGGGGACATAGCCTCCCTTCAGTATGAGACCCCCTTCCTAAGCTGAGTAAAATCGTCTGGCAGCAGCAAGAATAAAATCATCTGGGACACAGCAACAATACACTGAGAAAAGATGTAACAGTACTGAAGAGGTTCAAAAATACCAACATGGACTGGTTGTGATGCATGTTAAATGTCAACAAAATCACATTCCACTGAACAATATTTACTCTTCACTAACTTGGCCCAATTTTTCAGTCTTTTCCAGCTGTGTCACATAAGAGTAACTCGAGGCACAGAAAGGCAATGCTATTACTCAATCCTTTTCACACTGTGCCTACTATCCTGTTTTAAGAAAGTTACAGCTCATAATTCGGGCTGGAAAGATTTAAAATTTTAGGCCAAGCTAAAGTTCAGAGTATAATCTCAAGCAAACAAATAACACTAAAAATATATAATGGCCATATTACTATAACAATGTGAAAATGTGGACATGCTATATCTACCTACAGTCAGACACCTTGATCGTGTGAGGGTACATATCTCCTCCCTGTCCACTGCCATCTACCTGCCCTCCCCCCACCTCACTCACATACACCCTCCTGATTATGTTTCCTATTCCACCAACTTACACCCCCTCCCTTCTCTCTCCATTTTGTTCACATACACTCACCTAGTTAGTCTTTCACACCCAACTTACACACACCTCTCCATCTCTATCTCATCCTCAGCTCCCCCCACCTCACTCTCATACACTCTCCTGATTATGTTTCCTACTCTCCATTCCCCCAACTTACACCCCCCTCTCATATATCTCTCCACTCCATCCCTCCTCCTCATCCTCAGTCTCCACCTCACTCACATACACTCTCAGAATTAATCTTCCTACACCCCCCAACTTACACCCTCCTCTCTCATGCACCTCTCCACTCCATCCCTCCATCTCATCCTCAGTCTCCCCCTGCCACTTTCCCCACCTCCACCTCACTCACACAAACCCCTACTTAGTCTCATTCTCCATCCCCCCCCACTTACACCTCCCTCTCATACCTCTATTCCATCCCTCCACCTCACACTCATACTCCACCCCCCAACTTACACCCTCCTCTCCTATATACCTCCATCTCATCCTCAGTCTCCCCCTCCCTCTTACCCCACATCCACCTTACTCACATACACTCCTAGTTAGTTTCCCTCTCCATCCCATTTCAATTTACAACATCCTCTACTCAATTCCTCAGTTTCCCTCCTCCTTCCCCCTCCACCTCACACATTAGGGCCGATTCACACTACATGGTTCGTCTCCGTACGCCTTTCGTACGTTTATTATTTTATCGAAATCAATGGGGCTGTTCACACTACATTTTCCGTTTATTGTTCATCTTTCGTGCGGCTTTCACTCGTACGGATCGCCTACGTTTGGAAGAATTCTCTAACGAACGAAACGTATACGTATGGAAACGCTCCGTACCTCCACCGATCAGTGTGAACATCGATACATATCAGTCACGGTGTGTTGACAGACAACAGAGGACAACTTAAGCCTGTCACTGCCTTTGGCCGTGAACAGTACTATAAGCAGTCATGAGTGACGAGAAGTTATTAGAACTGGTCAGAGGCTACAAGGAACTATATGACATAGGCAACATAAAATACAATAACCATGTGAAAGAAAAATTATGGAAATTAACAGGAGAGGGATTGGAAAAATTGGTTAAGATATTTAAATATTTCACTATTTTATTACAACTGTGACAAATAGCATTTTATCCTTCATCCTATTCATTACCATTCATAGGGTATCTCTTAACACCCTATCCATTACCATTCACAGATTCTCCCAACATCCTGTTCATAACCATTGGTAGGTTCTCTCTCAACCCTCTTTACGCCCATGGAAGAGAACCAGTGGGACTTCAAGAATCTTTTAAATTTCTTTTACAAGGAATGCGCCTTGTGGAGCATTTCCTCCCTGTCTAGTTATGTCTACTAAAGAGCTTGCATTGTTCATGACATTCATGGTTGTAACATCAGTGGCACTGTCACCTAAGTAGCTGTGCAAAAATGAATGTTGCAGCAAGCTGCTTTACACTAATTTCTGAGGCTTCTTGTCGGAGCTACAGCTGCACGCAGACTGACGAGATCATGGACGTATCGTGTGAACAGTGACATAGCAAATGAGCCGTAACCCTACGAAGACGAACCGTATAGTGTGAATTGGCCCTTAGTCTCTCACTCCAGCCCTCCATCTCATCCTTGGTCTCCCCTCCTACCTCACTCACATACACTCCTAGTTAATTCTCTCCCACTCCACTCCATCCCTCAGTCTCCCATTTCTAATTTATGAAGCATAGACAACCAAATGACATGATTTCTTACTAAACTCGTGGAATGTTGCCATAACCTACCTACCAATAACATATCTTTGAAAAAAAAAAAAAAAAAAGTGATATGGCCACCTTATTTTTAAAAGTAATGAAGTAATATTTCTCGCCTTTTAAGACTTCGTTCCCTTAAAAAACCTTGGAATAGCACTTCTAAAAAATTACAAGGTTACTTATGAACTGGCTGCTACAGTTTATATAACCCTTGTTAATTTCTTGGTCATAAACAGACACACATCTTAACCAAGACTGCCTGAAGTTTAAATCTACTGCTCATGGTCTGGTGCAAGTAGGCAACTAATAAAGTACTGTATGTATAAAATCAGTAATGCTGTTCCTGGCCTACCAAGCCATTCATACCCAGGCAACAGGTCTTTTAGTCCAACATGACAGATGAACACAACAGCAGGTAATTTTTAGGCAATGTTGTTCCCACAACAATTTAAATCAATATTTTATGCAAGGAAGAAGGAACCAAATGCTAGAAAATCTGAACGACTGTTCCCTCCAACAAAAAACTAAGTTAAGGGCCAAATTCAAGATTGTTCATCTTGAGATGCCTGGACACAGCATTAAAAAGACTGGAGGGTCATAGGCAGTAGGAAGAGTGAAAAGCAGTTCCAGAGTTGACCTACTGCGTACATGAAGGTTAACTCGTGCATTTGATAGCTGGACAGAAAAGGGATGAGAGTTTGCTGCTAGACAGGTGCTATGCACCCGCCAGGGTGGTGGAGGGATGCAAGCAGACATTTCGGAGGGGCAGTGACCATTGACACAGCAGTACAAATGAGATAAACATGCAACAGTTGTAGTCCGATGGAATAAAAATTGGCAAGCTGCATCACTATGTGCCACGGATCCAATATGTCGAGATGTTTCAAATAATTTTTGGCCTGCACCAGGAGCATGCATTTTTTTTTTTTTAGCTGCAGTTCTTTGGTTGTGTGTTTAGAATTTTTATTAAAAGTTGCAGCAATATTTCACTCATTTAACTGATGTTAGATTTAAAAAGCACAATTAATTTTACTACCTCTCAAATATTGGAAATTATATGACTGCCTTGTCAAAATCAAGCTGTTTTTCATTAGTCTTAAAAGGCGATAGACTCTACTCCACTAGACAAAATATTGAAACATTTATATTAAAGAAGCATTTACATTAAAGATGCATTTATTGGAATAAAGAAAATATGGTCAGCACATATAAATATGTAAGTAATGGATGTGGGATCATGAAGGGCCCCAATATATTAAAATCTACACAAGTGAAGTTCTGCTGAAAAATCATATGGTCTGACTGACTGGCCAAGAGATGCTCCTACATCCACAAATACTGTACAGTGCATATACAGATGTCCTCGTTTTGCCACAGGTATGGCCTAAACTAACAGTATTCCCACCATACAACTGGTAATGGCAAATTCTGCACCCTGACTGAGCTTTGCAGAAACACTCATCATTAGGGGGAGGCGGTGGCTCAATCGGTAGAGAGTTGGCCTGCAGTCCTGACGGACCCGGGTTCAAATCCTGCTGAGGCAGGGAACAGTTTAAGGATTTGAATTTCACAAAAAATCAGACTTTGCTGATCTACCAGAAGCCCCGCCGACATGTCGTAAAAATACCCCCGCTAATACCAATACACCAGTCCTGTATGAGACAGCCCTAGCATGTATTCAATATGGACGGTGGGTGTTAGCGCCGAAGTGGTGACATGTAGAGGCGTCCGGTGCGTAGGAGGACTACTGGGCCTTGAAAGCAGGCTGCGAAGCCTATGCCCAGAGTCGGTCACAAAAAAAAAAAAAAAAAAAAACTGACAGAATTGAAAAAAGAAAAAGGAAGACACTGGGGAAGGAGAGGGGTTGCATTTAAAAAAAAAAAAAGGGGGGGGGGATAGGGGTTGCATTGTTTGAAAAAATAAATAGAGGGGTTGCACTGATTAAAAAAAAAAAAAAATGGAGAGGGGCGGGAGAGGGGTTGCATTGTTTAACGGTCCTTAACTATGAGGTATGACTGTCTCCTTGGTTAATTCGTTTATTTTCCAATCGCTTACAAAGTCTTCAACATGCCTGCATAAGTTAGCCTTGGTCACCTAAAGGCATCTCTCCATACTACTTGATCTCTGGCAGTCTCCCTGTCCAGTCCCGTATCCCTGAGGTCTCACTCTGATTTCATCCCAGGTCTTTTTTTTAGTCTGCCTCTCACAACTCAACCCTAAACAATCACAGCTCTCACCCTCCATCCTCTCCACATCTCAACCTACCCCTCCTCATCACTACATCAATACATTCAAGTCCCATTCTTCTTCTCAACTCTTCAACTGCAGTCCTAACACCCTTCCCAAGGCCTGTCATTCAAGGATGCACTACAAACGAATCTAATCATTGTCATTACTGTATGTTTAAGCCTATGAACATCCCCATCCTTCACTGCCCAGGTCTCACGTGCCACATACAAAGCTCGCTTAGCACTGAGGGAGAGCCCTCTCAATGTCAGGAGGCAACAGCTCCCTGAACTTCCTCCAGCCACTCCTTATCCTAGCCACACAGCTAACACCAGCTCCACCTCCAGCACATAGCATGTCCTCAAAAAAAAAAAAAAAAAAAAAAAAAAAAAAAAAATCCTCTACACACTCAACAGCAAGACTAATCCTTTCATGCCTGAAATCTCTATATGCTCCCCCCCACACTGCACACACCATGTCAGCATTTTTCACAGTCTACCTCTAACACCACATGCACAGCCTCTCACCAACACTGAACAAGTTGTAATTCCTTCCCACACCCTAGTGGTAATCCACACATGGCCACACTCCCTCAGCTTTGACAGTACCACCACCAGCCCTAGATACCATCACCCTTGGTTACTAGTTGTATCGACCCTCCAATCACAGTACACACTGCCATCAACTGAGACAAAAGGGAACAGGGCTCTCTCAGGTTTGATAACATGCTATAACAAATTTAACAGACAATGGAGAACGTTGCCTTCATGAGGTGGCGGTCTCCTTGGTTATGGCTACTAATCATATCAATGTGCTATAGCAATACACTTTACAGGTACAGGAGGCTTGCTTTCATGTGTCTCCTTGGTTACTAGTCCTGCAGGTGGTAGGTGACTGTGATCATCCACTCACTTGATATACAGTGCAACCTCTTAAATTCGAAGTTCTTGTGTCCTTTTGATACTTTTGAAAAATATGAACTTTTAATAAAGCATTTCTGTGGCTGTCTTAATTCTCATGGTTTAGACATGCTTTTGACACAAGCTTTGTTGTCTGGACTAACTAGCTGGCTTCAGGCATCCTATTTTCCATTGTTAACACTGCCATTTATCTCATCTCTTAACTCAAGGATCAGTACAATAATCGCTACAAACCATGAAGTGTTTCACATTTCCTTTCCTCATCTTGTGTATGTCCCCTTGTTCTACAACACCTTGCAGTTGTATTCATATTTAACATCAATCAGTAAGTTGTAAGGGACAGTAATTATGCATTCATTAATTTACGTAAAAACTACAGTACTGAACATGAACATTTACATCTTTCAGCAACCACCATCCACTCCTTGATGTAGCACTGCCCACTATCTCCATTATTTTTGTTTCTGTCCTCCTCTCTCCCTATTTCTCACATCTTTCCTGTCAATTTTTATTACTCCTTCCTTTTCAGGTGGCTTTACATTGAGTAACATGCCTAATGGCTTTCTGTAAGCCGGAAAACCATTTACAATGCTCGGTGGTAACAATATAACCAACCCATACGTGATGCTACACTTCACATATTGTGCACATATTGTACACAGTTTATTTTATGACATTTTATGATACGTACAATTACTGCCAGTCTGCATTACTATAATCTTGCAGTACTGCAATCTCAGTGATGAAATACATAAGTGCATTGTGTGTGTGTGTGTGAAAAAAAAATGGAAGATGGTGGTGGTTTTATCTGCTCAAAAATATATTGCACAGTGGTTAAACGCTGACTGATGCAAATGATCTATTAGAATTATGCTAAGACTGCTGCCTACCAACAATCATGCTTCAGTCAAAAGTGAATAAAATCAGTTGACATCTGACAAGTGGTGTTGCATGGTGTTGTGTGATAAAGGAATGTTTACCATAATTCCACTCTAAAACTTAAAAACCTTATCACACTGCTTTGTAATGTCATACACTGTCAGGTTTAACACCACCGCCATCTTTGACAACACCTGTAATGAGTTATTTACTCTGGTTTCAGTTGGTACAGCACTGAGAACTGTCAAATTTGTCATACATTGTAGTTTCCATCAATCATTTCACAACACACACACTAAGTACTTGTGGCTGCATTCCTATACCGCATCATTTTTGTTCCCAGCACTGCAGTAATTGATAAAGGCAGGACACCTGTTTGAAGCCACAATTATGGTCAAATTTGGATATGATAAAACTGACTCAAATAAGAAAGAGCTTACCCAAGAGGAGGAAAGGAAATTATTATTATTATGGGTGACCACACACTTTATGGTGAGGTCATCAGTACCAGATGGGTGTAGCTAGGAATTTTTATTTTTTTACTAGTCTCTGGTTATTTCTGAGCTAAGTTTGGGAAATAGAAATGACATTTTTCATAAATTATGGCAATTGAACTTTAGAGGTTTGCAAACTTTTGAGGTTGCACTGTAGTACTACCTATTCTTCCTTCAACTTTATCATTCTGTTTGTCCTCACTCCCTACCTCTCCCTTTCCTTCCTGTCACTTTTTCTCTTCTTTCCACTTCATGTGGTTTTACACCAGGTGACAGGCCTAATGGTTTCCTGCAGCCCAGGAAACCATTTACAATGTTGGGTGGTAACCATATCACCAAATAATGGGGTGATGTGAGGCCTGCTATGGTGCTCACGTTAGCTGGATTATGCAAATGCAGCATCCATCCAGGAACCAAACCTCCACACTATTCAACACACCTTGCCGTTGCAGGGCTCTGTCTGCCACAGGGGAACACTGGTTCACTAAATAAGGTGGCAAGGCTGTTGCTTGCCTGTGGTTGATGGGTCTGCTTGGCCAGGCAGACTGGGGTTGATCAACAACGTACTTCAATTCACAATGCCATCAAACAAAACATGCCCCAATTCCCTCCCTTATCCTCCAAGGATGGTGGAGTACACGAGTCTCCTTGGTTACTAGTCTAATACCTCCCTATCATCCCATAAAGGAAAATGGTGGACTACAGGATAAGGGCCAATGCAGCCAGCAGACCAACATGTTCCTATTCAGATAAGCCTGGCCACAAAATACATCACTTCAGCACTACCATATAAACCAGCCAGGGAACACAATGACAATTACTTGGATTTAACGTACATGAAAACAGCACTTCATGACTAGCATAAACGAGGACTTTCTGTACACACAACTACAGTTCTTTCACTTAAACTTGGCCAAGACATATCCTTTGACAGCTGATTTAACTTAGTTCAGTAGCAAAGACACAATCACTGGCTCTACAACCTTTGCACCGCACTGCATGACTAAGATTACTGATTTTGATCTAGTACAGTATAGCTAAGCACGATTCAAAGATGGTAATTTTAGGTCGGTGAAACCTTTCCACAGCACTTCTTCGTGACTAGCAAGGTATTTTAAGGCCAAGTTAAAGCAAAATGATTGAGATGCAGTTTTAACACATTACCAATCTTCTTCAAACATACAGCATATTCCTCTACCCAGCTGGCTTCATCTTGCCATCTTGATATCATCACAGATCTTGTTAGACGCCATCTGTTTCCTGCAAATACAACAACACATTAGCTGTGCTTTTACCTACACCCACACCCACTGACCTAACCTACAACACCCACTGACCTAATCACACACACACACACACACACACACACACACACACACACACCTAACCTTCAAACACCAGCCAACTGGATTACCTAAACTCAAGATCACAAGTTTAAATTCTGTACCTAAACAACAAGAGCCTATCTGCACAGACTGCAGTCAATATTTAGGTTTCTCTTTCAAACTCAGAATGTGAAACTTGTATTAAAATGCCTCCTTATGGCCAAAACTGACAACTGTTTAATAATCAGCTGATGCAACAGCTGACCTATCAAATCAAATCAAAATTTCAAGCTGAGCAACTTTGTATTTCATAAGCCACTACAATGCTTCCTTAAAGTCAAACTGAAATGCACCCAATAGGCAGCTTAGGCAATGGCTGACATGACAAATCAACAAAAGTTCAGGCTGAGCAGCTTTGTATTTCATAAAATCACTCAAAGCTCTCCAAGAGCAGATATTTACACTTTCCTTGGAGAGAAAAAAAAAAGTACCACTTCTAGACCTGTTAGCTTTGCCACAGGTGAACAGACCTATTAATATTCCAAAGCACATCTGGCTGGACCACCTTAACCCACTACACCACCAGGCACCTACAGTAAACACAGCAGCACAAACACCTGACAAAGCATCAGCCAACACCACCTTAACCCACTACACCACCAGGCACCTACAGTAAACACAGCAGCACAACCACCTGACATTCAAAGCATCAGCCAACAACACCTTAACCCACTACACCACCAGGCACCTACAGTAAACACAGCAGCACAACCACCTGACACAAAGCATCAGCCAACACCACCTTAACCCACTACACCACCAGGCACCTACAGTAAACACAGCAGCACAACCACCTGACACATTCAAAGCATTAGCCAACACCACCTCAACCCGCTACACCACCAGGCACCTACAGTAAACACAGCAGCACAACCACCTAACAAAATGCATCAGCCAACACCACCTTAACCCACTACACCACCAGGCACCTACAGTAAATACAGCAGCACAACCACCTGACACATTCAAAGCATCAGACACCACCTTAACCCACTGATCGACTTAGACGATGGCCAGATTTAGAAAAATGGCAGAAACTGTAACCACTGCTAATACACCTAAAGATAATTCACCATACTCCCTGAGTGCTCTATCCATCTATATCTATTTATCTATAACTACTAAAGTAATTCTGGAGACTATTTCAAAGTCTGCATTACATGAGGAAGCTACTACAGTTCAAAAAAATCTTCCCGAACAAGAAATGAACAAAGTAAGGGAACCATTCAGTGCAAGATGCCTGGCCACTGCATTTAAGAGCATGTCACAGTAGGAAGCACCAATGAACCAGCACCAGGGAACCAGCACCAAGTCACACTGGCTACATGGCACCAAGACTGGCATGGGAGCAGCTTTGGCCATGAAGACGCTTGGTGATGAAACAGTTTGGTGTTAATGCACAAGGAGGAAGGCGGGATAGGGAGGAAGGAAGGATGGGGCAGTGTTAATGGCAGGGCCTTAAACTATCCATGCCATAATACCAAATGTCTAGCCTGATAGTAGGGGGGAAATGTAGGGCCAAAAGAATTATGGAACTATCAAGAAAAGGTGGAACAGTACAGAGAGGACAGGAAGGGGAGAGAAAGGAGATAGTCACTGGTAAAAGGAAAAGAAGTCACAGGCAGAAGGAGAAAGACACAGGCAGGAGGAGACAGACGCAGGCAGGAGGAGACAGACGCAGGCAGGAGGACAAAGACGCAGGCATTTTGTATTTAAAAAAAAAAAAAAAAAAGTGATTAATTCAAACTTACACAGTACTTCCAATTCCCCGACTCCCCCAACATCTCTTCCTTAGTGATATATTTTTGGTTTTATTCTTGCTACTACAGTACTTGGCAATTTTTACAACTCAGGGGCTGGTACTCTTGAAGCACCTCCCCTAACACCTCTTCCTTCTTGATTTGTTTTATTCTTGCCACCACCAGGCATTTTAAAACTCAGGGAGGACTTACAGCTCTGATGGGGTTAATAAGGCTACATCTTCAGTTCAAAAAATACATGATTAATAGACTCTGGAAATATTGCTATTGTGTCATTTATACAGACTCTGGAAATATTGCTATCGTATCGTTTATACAGACTCTGGAAATATTGCTATCGTATCATTTGTATAGACTCTGGAAATACAGCTATCGTATCGTTTATACAGACTCTGGAAATACAGCTATCATATCACTTATATAGACTCTGGAAATACAGTTATCATATCATTTATATATATAGACTCTGGAAATATTGCTATCGTATCGATTATATAGACTTTGGAAATACAGCTATCGTATCGTTTATATAGAATCTGGAAATACAGCTATCATATCGTTTATATACACTCTGGAAATACAGCTATCGTATCGTTTATATAGACTCTGGAAATACAGCTATCGTATCGTTTATATAGACTCTGGAAATACAGCTATCATATCGTTTATATACACTCTGGAAATACAGCTATCGAATCGTTTATATACACTCTGGAAATACAGCTATCGTATCGTTTATATAGACTCTGGAAATACAGCTATCGTATCGTTTATATAGACTCTGGAAATACAGCTATCGTATCGTTTATATAGACTCTGGAAATACAGCTATCGTATCGTTTATATAGACTCTGGAAATACAGGTATCGTATCATTTATATAGACTCTGGAAATATTGCTATCGTATCATTTATAATATAGACTCTGAAAATATTGCTATCATACTGTTTATATAGACTAAAATATTGTTATTGTGTTGTTTATATACAGCAGACTCTGGAAATATTGCTCTCGTATAATTTATATAGACTGGAAATACAGCTATCGTATCGTTTATAATTACAGACTCTGGAAATATTGCTATCGTATAGTTTATAGAGACTCTGGAAATACACCTATTGTATCGTTTATATAGACTGGAAATACAGCTATCGTATCATTTATATAGACTGGAAATACAGCTATCGTATCATTTATATAGACGAAATACAGCTATCGTATCATTTATATAGACTGGAAATACAGCTATCGTATCGTTTATATAGACTCTAGAAATACAGCTATCATATCGTTTATATAGACTGGAAATATTGCTCTTGTATCGTTTGTATAGACTCTGGAAATATTGCTCTCGTATCATTTATATAGACTCTGGAAATACTGCTATCATATCGTTTATAAAGGCTCCAACGTGCTTGAATGCGTCAGTTTTCATAACTTAATAGCAGCTCTCCACACTGCTCAATCTCTGGCAGCCTCCCAATTCAGTCCTAGCCTTGAGGTCGCACCCTATGGCCTCTTCCCAGGTCTTTTTCAGTCTGCCTCTCACCCCTACCCTCAACCTTGCCACTTATCACCTTCCGCACTCAACTGTTACTCTCCATCAAAAATAAAATCAAGGCATTTGAGAGAAGAACGAGTACCAATAGAACTTAGAAATCTGCATATAAGACAAGGCTTTACTATCACACCACTGATTTCCCTAGATAAATAGCTAAGGAAGAGGTGTTAGGGAGCTTCCTTTTGAATGCAGGGGTCTGCAACTGACTTAAGTTTAACCCCTAAAATAAATCATTACAGAAGAGATGTCAGGGAGCTTCCTGTTGTGTGTTAATTCACTCCTGCCACAGCCAATGGTTTTATCCAGCTCTGGGGATATTTTATTTACTGATGGGGTAATAATGGCTATATGGCTTCAGTTGCAAGTCTCCAAAGACTTAAAACTATATGGAAAAGTTAAGAATGAAGCCTAAGGCACAAGGGGTGGCAGTGATCATTTCCTGGGATATGGTTGTTAGCACTGCCAATTTAATTGCAGCACACTTACTGCAAATAATTCCACTTAGCAAAATTGAGTTTTTAATGTTCTACATGATTCTTGCAACTTTAGCTTCCTCAGCTATTTAAGCACAAGTTGCAGTGCATTTTGACTAACACCTACTGAGGCAAGTTCTGCAACCAACTGGCAATTAACAAAAGCAGCACCACAGCATGATTTACAGAAAACTATACATTATGTATAACACTCCACTGGCCCATCAATGGTTATTTCAACAGACTGGCACCTAAGGGAGTATGTATAACATTTTTAAATGTACTCATCTTGTAGTATCCAGCCAAGTTGCTCCCCTTCATCACTGGTGGTGGTGGATGTCTACCACCAGACACCCACCACAGCAGGGGTGGCCTCCTCTGCCATCAAGCTGCCCTCGTCATACTGCCCTAAAGTACAAACATGCTTTACAACTCCACCCTTGAACTACAATGCCAGTGCTACCTCAACCATCAACACTAGTTAAATCTTAGGCTGAAGGACATACTGAAGGCTGTATCAAACCAGCCATTTCAAGGAGTCTATCAGTTAATATTCTTGCCATACACATATGTACCTATCTCTCAGGAGGAGGATGGTGGACTGCAGAAGGGGAATTTTAGCATGAAGTCTCCTAGATTCACATCCAGATAAGCATGAACCCACAACTGAGTTAAGGGCTCTAGTAAGTTTCTCAGTGAAATATGTTAACACCCAAATATGCCTACTAACCAATGCATTTATTCCTATACAGTATAATGCTACTTCCCTATTCAAGTTGGGTAAATGCAAACAGCAAACTAGCTAGGAACAATCTTCATTTTCCTTCATGCTGATCTTTTCCACCTAATGCTGGAGTGAGGAAGGGTGCAGAAAGGAAGGACAGGGAAAGAAATAATAGAGGAAGCGGGAAAAGGGAACTTATTTCCTTCATTCATTCATTTATAAAAACTCCAAGATGCTTCCATATATCAGCCTTGATCACCTAATGGCAGTTCTCCATGCTGCTTGATCTCTAGCAGCTTCTCTGTCCAGCCCTTTATCCCTGAGGACACCGACTTCATACCAGGTCTTTCAGTAGGCCTCTCAACTTTACCCTCCATGTTCACACCTCTCACCCTCCACACCCAAATGTCATCCCCCATCCTCTCCACATGCCCAAACCATCTCACTCTACCTCTCCTAATCACACCACCACTACACCCCAGTCTCATCCTTCCTCCCAAACTATCTCAGTCTATCCCCTTCACATCACAACACCAATACACTCCAGCCCCACCCTGCCTCCCAAAACCATCTCAATTTACCCCTTAACTCTACCCTCAACACTCGCACCTCTCCCCCGCTGCATCCAGTTGCCATCCTTCATTCTCTCCACATGCCCAATGCAATGGACAGTAAACTTCTATGACTGCACCTCTGTAGATATATACTTTACCAATGCCTTCACCCACACTGGATAAAACTTAGGTCATAACGTATCAACTGTTCCCTAATCTTTCTTGCATAGTCTACTGTGTAGTCTGTTAACTGCTCTAATACCTGTATCTAAATGACTTGTTAATTATGCTAAAGAAGGGCTATGGCAGAGGTCGGCAACCTGCGGCTCAGAAGCCGCACGCGGCTCTTAAGACACTTTTGTGGCTCCAGGAGCTTCATAAATAACCATTTATTCTTTCAGAACAAAGGCATCATATTAAACATGCAAGGCAACATTAGATTTTCCATTCAGCTTTGATAAGATCTATACTATAAGCAGATCAAACAATATCACCGTAATGTTTTGTTTAGATTTAGAATACTGCAGATTTCGGTTTATGAGAATTTTCTGTATTGCGGCTCCAAGAGTACTACATTTTTATGAAACAAAAGATCTATACTACAAGTAGATCAAACAGTATCACCATAATGTTTTGTTTAGAATACTGCAGATTTCAGTTTCAGAATTTTTTGTATTGCGGCTCCAAGAGTACTACATTTTTATGAAACTTTAAAACAAATGGCTCTTGTAGCTTTAAGGTGTACAGGCAAGGTCAGGTCAATCTGGCATTAAGCTGTAACCCTCCACAAAAGGACAAAAAGCTATACCAATTTATGGGCTAAAATCGGTGCTTCCATCTCACTTAAATTTCTTAACCAAGGAAAAAATAATCTTGCCATACTGTAGCTATTCTGTAGTCTGTCCTTCACCTGATGGAACTGGCCCATTCTCACAAATTTAGTATAATTGATTACAGTTTCATTAATTTTATAGTTATGGAGGTAGGAATGAGTCTCCTTGGTTACTATATGTTTTCACTGGACATTACCACTCCCACATCAATACAGTGTGCTTGCTGGAAATTCAGTTATATATCTATCTAATCTATCTATTGCCAGACATCTTAATCCTGTAAGGTGTGGCCACAAATATCCTCCACACTGTCCTGTCCTGTGCCATCCCTCCAACTCACCCCCCCCCCTCTCCTCTCCATCCCTCCAACTCACACACCCCCTCTCATCTCCATCCCTCCAACTCACACCCTCCCTCCACCATATCTACCCACACTCCTCCCTCCACCATATCTACCCACACTCCTCCCTCTTACACACATTCTCTCCCATATCTACTTGTATCTACTCTCCATCCCTCCAACTAACACCCCCTCCCATCTCTCCACTCCATCCCTCCATCTCATCCTTGGCTATAATGTAAGAATGAGTGTCCTTGCTCAATTCAACCCTCCATAGTTACCTGCCTACACTAACAAACAGGAGTGACAGAAAAGAAACAAAAAAGAGACAGATAAGACAGACAGACAAGAGGGACAGACATGAGAGACAAACATGAGAAGTGACATGAGAGAGAGAGACAAGAGAGACAGACAAGAGGGAGACAAGAGGGACAAAGACAAGCGACAGGAGACAGTACTATACCCATCACAACGGATTTCAACCTCTCCAAGCAGTCGTGGCCCCTCTGCTACTCTGAGTTCTCCAGGCAGTATCCCTTCACTCCTCTTGAACCGCCATCACGCTGCCATCTCTCTGGAACCCTGCTTTCTTGTACTTCACTTACACCCACACAAACCAAAGGCCGCCACAGGAACACCACTGCAATGATTGTAGGAATATAATAAATTATTCACATTTAGAGTAGACAGTTATACAGTATATAGCACAACTTCTACCTTCTACTTGGCCTATATTTTGCCTTACCCAGTCCATCTCACACAGTTCAGTGGCAGAACAAGGTAATGCTATTGTAGAGTACCCTTTGCACAGCACGTCTCCATGACTACCAACATTCTACTCATCTACAGTTACAATTCAAAATTCATGATGCTATGATATTTTAAACCAAAAAAGAATGGCATAGCATCATATTCTAATAAAATTTTATTACAGCCAGGTATTCAAAGTGAAAGTTGTTTTTATACCTATAGCCACTTCTGAATCAATCACTCCTGCAAATGAATACCAAGATGTGTTTGCATTTGACGAGCTGTAGTTATGAGTTAGGAATGAGTCTCCTTGGTTACTATTCCAATTTACAACTACTAAAATCTGACTGGTCACTCCCACACAAAATACGAAGATGTGGTTGCATCTGACGAGCTGTAGTTATGAGTTAGGAATGAGTCTCCTTGGTTACTATTCCAATTTACAACTACTAAAATCTGACTGGTCACTCCCACAAAAAATACGAATATGTGGTTGCATCTGACGAGCTGTGGTTTTGCGTCAGGGATGAGTCTCCTTGGTTACTATTCCAATTTACAACTAATATTTGATGCTAGTCCTGAACAAGTGCTATGAGTCTCCTTGGTTACTAGCTTGCTTTTACTCTACCTTGGCCTAAAATTGCCATCTCTCCATCCTGAATGCTGAATTGTTATCAGATAAACACTAGAACATGATGCTAGTCACAAAGAAGTGCTATGGGATGACTGTACAGCCATACCATTGCTTTTTTCCTGCCAATGCGCTATGTGAAATAATTTACAAAGGAATGAACACCTGGGCAAAGCTAGTGTGACAGTCTCCTTGGTTATTAGTCAAAACTGCCCTCCTAATCTGACTACACCTGCCCATCAATTAACTGAAAAGGGGCTAGGGATCTTTACAAAGCCTTGGTCATGAGTAAAGAATAAGTCTCCTTGGTTAACAGCCAGAATTAACCCCCCCCCCAATCTCACTGCTTTGCCATAAACTGAAAATTATGAAGTCTCCTTGGTTACTAGTCAAAATTACCATCAATCTGACTACTACTTGCCATCAGCTTATTGAAAAGGGGTGAGGGATCTTTACATAGTTCCTGTATGGAATACTAGCCTTATTTAGGGAATGAGTCTCCCTGGTTAGTCAAAATTACCATACCTACTTGGCCAAAAAGTAACTGAAATTAGGCTAAGGATCACTACATAGGGCTTTGGTTGTGAGTCTCCTTGGTTACTAGTCAAAATTACCCTCCCAATCTGACTACACTTGTCTATAAAGTAACTGAAATCAGGCTAGGGATCATTACATAGGGCTTTGGTCATGTCTCCTTGGTTACTAGTCAAAATCATCTTTCCAATCTAGCTACACCTGGCCAACCACCGACTGAAAAGGACTTAGAGATCTCTGAATAGTTGCTGCATGGAATTGGAGCCTTGGTTAGGGAATGAGTCTCCTTGGTTACTAGTCAAAATACGCATCAAAAGCATCAATCTGACTACACCTAGCATTAACTAAAACGGAGTTAGGGATCTTTGAAAAGTTGTCGCATGAAATTTGAGTCTTAGGGAATGAGTCTCCTTGGTTACTAGTCAAAATTACCTTTCCAATATGACTACACTTGGCCAAGCAGTAAATGAATAAAGGGTCAGAGATCTATAAAGAGCCTTGGTCATGAGTTTCCTTGGTTACTTGTCAAAATTACTTTTCCAATTTCTACATTTGGCCATAAATTAACTGAAAAAAGGCTTAAGGATCTTTACATAATTCTATTCTTGCATGGAATTTTAGCCTTTGTTAAGGAATGAGTCTCCTTGGTTACTAGCCCAAATTACCATCTCAATCTGACTACACAGCCATAAAGTAACTGAAAGGGAGTTAGGAATCTTTACATAGTCTTTGCATGGAATTTTATGAACCTTAGTCAAAATTACCATACCTATCTGCCTACACTTGGCCAAAAAGTAACTGAAATTAGGCTAAGGATCACTACATAGGGCTTTGGTTGTGAGTCTCCTTGGTTACTAGTCAAAATTACCCTCCCAATCTGACTACACTTGTCCATAAAGTAACTGAAATCAGGCTAGGGATCATTACATAGGGCTTTGGTCATGAGTCTCCTTGGTTACTAGTCAAAATCATCTTTCCAATCTAGCTACACCTGGCCAACCACTGACTGAAAAGGACTTAGAGATCTCTGAATAGTTGCTGCATGGAATTGGAGCCTTGGTTAGGGAATGAGTCTCCTTGGTTACTAGTCAAAATATGCATCAAAAGCATCAATCTGACTACACCTGGCATTAACTGAAAAGGAGTTAGGGATCTTTGGAAAGTTGTCGCATGAAATTTGAGTCTTAGGGAATGAGTCTCCTTGGTTATTAATCAAAATTACCTTTCCAATCTGACAACACTTGGCCAAGAAGTAACTGAATAAAAGGGTCAGAAATACAGTATATAAAGAGCATGGGTCATGAGTCTCCTTGGTTAATAGTCAAAATTACTTTTCCAATCTCTACACTTGGCCATAAATTAACTTAAAAAAGGAATAAGGATCTTTACATTATTCTAGTGTGGAATTTTAGCCTTAGTTAAAGAATGAGTCTCCTTGGTTACTAGCCCAAATTACCATCTCAATCTGACTACACAGCCATAAAGTAACTAAAAGGGAGTTAGGAATCTTTACATAGTCTCTGCATGGAATTTTATGAACCTTAGTTATGGAATGATTTAATCTGACTACACCTGGCCAAAAAGTAACTGAAATGGGGTTAGGGATCTTTAAGAACAGCCTTGGTCATGAAGCTCCTTGGTTACTAGTCAAAATTACCCTTCCAATATGACTACACTTGGCCATAAAGTAACTGAAAAGGGGTTAGGGATCTTTACGAACAGCCTTGGTCATGAGTTTCCTTGGTTACTAGTCAAAATTACCTTTCCAATCTCTAAACTTGGCCGTAAAGTAACCAAAAAGGGGTTAGGGATCTTTACGAACAGCCTTGGTCATGAGTCTCCTTGGTTGCTAGTCAAAATTACCCTCTCAGTCTGACTACACTTGGCCATAAACTGTGAAGGCTGGGAATCTGTCACTAAAAACTATTCTGAAATTAGCTGGGAAAGTTATATACCTAACCCCTCCACAAAAGTCAGGTGGAAGTAGTATGCTTAAAATAATAATAATAATAACAATAATAATAATAATAATAACAATAAAACAAAGTTCTGGCATATTCACCTAGTAAGTATCCAATTAAATGTCCCCCAAAGATGGTTGTGGTAGTTGTGGTAGGGGGTACTTGTGGTTCTGGTGGGGGGTACTTGTGGTTGCAGTAGTTGTGGTTGTGGTAGCAGGTAGCAGTCTCTCTACAGCTACATGGCCAATTACTGAACGTCCAGGTCTTTTTTTTTTCTTCTTCACTATCAGGCTGCCTTCTCCCCAACTCACACCCCTGAAAAAGAATATTCCTTATAAGCCATCACAAGAAATCTCAATAAAAAATCAAAATATCCATACACAAACAAAACCACAATTCCACACACACAGACACCCCAAATTCCACACAGTCACCCCCAAATCCACACAAACACACACACACACACACACACACACACACACACACACACACTACCAATCTGCACACACCCAAACCCTACACACATACACAATCCAAACTCCACACAAAAACCCCAATCTACACACACACACACACACCAAAAATCTACACATGCACACCCAAAAAACTACACACACACACCCAAAGCTCCACATACATACAACCCACCCCAGATTTCACACCCAGCTCTGTTATGTTACTTTCTTACCCTTCAATCATTTGAGTAAGCTTTAGAAACACTCAGGCCTGTTTACAATACAAATTAAAATCAATATCATCACCATAGAAGCAATTAATGGAGAGAAAGGTAATTGCTGAAAGAGAAAGGAAAAATATCTTACCAAAATTGCAGACCCTTCCCCTGTAATTGCTGGAGCCTGACTGACCAAAAGCCGGCACATTCCACCCACCCCCACATTCCTTCCCTCCCTCCCTCCCCTCCACTAGTTTCCTCCCCCCCTCCACCACCTCCTCTCTCCCTTCACAGCCCCTCTTTCCTCCACCTCTCTCTCTCTCTCTCTCTCCTTCCTTCCTTCCTTCTCCTCCTTTTTCCTTCCACCTCTTCCTCCTCCCTGAAAAGCACTCTTTCTCCAATTCTCCTCCCTCCTGACATCCTCCCTTCCCTCCACCCCCACTAGTTCTCCCCCCCCTCTTTCCTCCAACTCTCTCTCTCTCTCTCTCTCTCTCCTTTCTTCTCCTTTGTCTTCCTTCTTCCTTCCACCTCTTCCTCCTCCCTGAAAAGCACTCTTCCTCCTGTCCCTCTCCCTCCTTACATCCTCCCTTCCCTCCATCCCCACTAGTTCCCCCCCCCCATCTTTCCTCCACCTCTCTCTCTCCTTACTTTTTCTCTTTCTTTCCTTCCTCTCTCCATCTCTTGTCATAAATCTTCCTTCCCTCTTCCTCCTCCTTGAACAACACTTTTCCTCCACCCCCCCTTACCTCCTCTCTCCCCTCCATCCCTCCTTACCTCCTCTCTCCCCTCCATTCCCCCCTTCCTCTCTCAGACACACACACACACACACACACACACACACACACACACACACACACAAAGTAAAAAATAAAATACAATCCATTACAGACGAGGGAATCACCTATACACAAGAGAAGGATATCTGTGAAGCACTAACGAATTTCCAATCAGTTTTTACAGAAAATTTTTTTTTGAGAGGGACTATGTGGAACATGCATGCCCACACACACTACCAGATATACAAATATCAGAAAAAGTAATACAGGAGGAGTTAAGTAAATTAGACAAATGAAATGCAAATGGTCCTGATGAAATTTCATGTTGGGTGATACATGAATGTTCAAAGGAGTTAAGTAAACCATTATCTTTAATTTTCAAGAATCCTTAAGACAAGGTAAACTACCTGACATTTGGAAGAAAGCAAACATTGTTCCCTGATTCAAGAAAGGGAATAGATAAAATCCACTCAACCACTGACCAATATCACTAACCAGTGTTGTAAGCAAGGTATTAGAAAAGCTTATAAGAAAAGCTTGGGTAAATCATCTAGAAGAACACAATATGATAACAGAAAGACAGTTTGGTTTCAGAAAAGGAAAATCATGTGTTACTAATCTGTTGTGCTACTATGACAGAGTAACAAACACAATACAGGAAAGAGAAGGATGGGTGGACAGTATCTATTTAGATTTCATGAAAGCATTTGACACAGTACCACACCAAAGACTTTTATGGAAACTGTACCATCAAGGAGGAATTCGAGGCAAACTGGATTGTTGGATGCAAGATTTTCTCATAAAAAGAGAAATGAGAACATTACTAAGGGGAAATTACTCATCATGGAAGAGAAGTGACTAGTGGAGTTCCACAGGGTTCAGTGCTGGCACCAATCATGTTTTTAGTGTATCTAAATGATACAGACAGTGACACTGGAAATGAAAGTTATCTAAATATGTTTGCAGATGATGCAAAAATACAAAGGAGAATTACTAACACAGACTCTTGTAAAGAGTTACAAGAAGAATTAAATAAACTTCATAAATGGAGTAATACATGGGAAATGGATTCAATGTGGACAAGTGTCATGTAATCAAGTTTGGTAAAAGTGGAAAAAGACCTGATTGGGATTATAAGTTAGGAAATAAAACCCTACACACATCAGAGAAGGACCTAGGTGTGATTATCAATAACAGACTATCTCTGGCTGACAACATCAGTGAGAAGGTAAGGAACATTTATACACTGCTTGCAAGTATGAGA
>NW_027644660.1:0-24990 GCF_032717465.1 Coenobita brevimanus | reverse complement strand
GTACGCCAATTGTTATGCCCATTTTCTTGTTATATTTGCATTATTATTATTACCATGTTATTGTGATGTACTGCACAGTCAGCCACAGGAAAAAATATACTGAAAAAAATATGTACTCTTGTCCTTCTTTGGTTGATTGTAATTGGCAACAGGTCAACTTGAATTTATTTTTCTCAATCTCTATTTCCCTCTGCCTGTGACCTCCAGTCTTGTAAATGCAATGTGTGCAGAAATTTCAGTTGTAAGATATCTTGCATTTGGCTCTCTTTTGTGTATTATTTCGTGCACTCTTCAGTTTCTGCTTCTCTGCATTAAAAAGAAAAATGTATTGTCCTAAATAGCACTGAGATTTTAAAACTAACAAGCATCCTTAGTTAACAACCATTTATGTCAAAGGTTGATGAGCAACTTGAGTCGTTTCCCTTCATTTATATCCAAGAATAACAATCATTCTGAGTTTATTCCCCTCATTAAACATAGCAGTTGATTCCCTTCATTTAGGTGAGAGATTAACGAGATTTTTCCCTGCATATATATGAACATTTATCGTTAATATGGTTTATGTTTTTTATATTTTTTTTCCTGTGGCTGACTATGTTTTATATATTGATGTGGGAGTGTTTTTTTGGTGTCATTATTTCTGTTGATTTATTCTATAGTCAGTTTGCTTCACCTGACAGAGATAACCATTAGCTTTATGGCCAAGTGTAGTCAGACTGGAGAGTTAATTTGACTAGTAACCAAGGAGACTCATCCGTACCCCATCACTAAGGCATACTGAATTTTTATACATCAGTGATTTAGTACTGAAGTGATAAAAGTTGCCTTGATTTGTCAGATGGAAATAAACTGACTATAGTTATATGTTGAATTGGAATATGTTATACTCTTTTCGGTATGTGGGAAAATGTGCCACGTGTTTGAAATTTTATAACTATATGGATTAGGGCGTCAGGCTATAGATAGATTGATAGATAGGTAGGGAGAGATCCTAGGGTGCCCATAGACTAAACTATTTTGATATATCTCTTCCTATCACACAGTCATTTGCCATATTTTCCTAAGCATGAGCAAGAACCAATTTGCCTGTCAGGTCTCTATCGTCTTTCAACCCAGGGCATCTCAGAAATCAGCAGTATTATGTGTTGAGCAGATAATTTTGTGCAGTATGCCTATCCCTGGCTTCCTACGCTCCTTATGGGGTGACATAGGATTGGATGATGGCAGACGATGTTGTATAAAGTTGCAAGGTCTCCAACATGACAGCCAATGGTTGATATGTTTTTAGAATTACTATCGTTATGCTGATTCTTAGGCTATGCTGTTGATATTTCTCCTTCATTGTTGCGTTTTCTTGGTCTGTGTATCGTTTGGGTGTTTGTGATGGTGTCGATGTCTGTTGGGTTGGGTTGTCGTGGTTTATGATTAGAGAGAGCAAGCATGTGCGATGTCCCCATGGTTTTGTGTGTGTGTGTGTGTAAGATACTAGGATTTGAATGGTAAGTGAATGAGTGTATGAGCCATTTCATTGGGCTTGCAGTTAGTTTCACTCTCTCTTGGGTTTCCTCTTTGCTTTATTGGCCCTATGCATTTTATCCATGTGTAAAAAAAATAAATAAACAGGTTAGGAGTGACTGCTTGAAAAAGAAAAAAAAAAAAATGGTTACGATGATTGATACATAATTGGTTACGAAGATGATGATGATGATGATGATTAGTCCACTTCACTAGGCATGGTACTGATAGTTCGCCCCCTTAATGCTTGTTTATTCTTTGCTCACACCTCAAATATTTCTGTCATGAGAGATAGAAAGACCCTGTTGTTGTAGTGCTAAAACCATTACATGCCTCTCACCCTCCTATCACCTGTATTGGCTGTCATAACCTTCCTTTCCAGGAAATTAATTATGATAAATTGAATTCCTTTGTCAGTGGATGATAAACCTATTATATCAAAATTATGCTGTTTTGAAGAATATTTGCTATGTATTAGTAAATCTTGGCTTGTAATCCCACTTGACTGACTACAGAAACCCTGGCAGCCCCAAAGGTATATGTTGAAGGATTGTCTGTTGTGGTAGTGTGGTGTGGTGTGTGGGAGGAGGCCTACACTGTGGTACATGTGGTGAGTGTTTGTAGTAGTGTGTTGTGGTGAGGGGGGGAGGCCTTACACTGTGGTAAATGTGAGTGTGGTGTGGCAGGAAGCATTACACTGTGGGCATAGTGCATTGTGTGTGAGTTGTGTATTGTGTTGGCATTGAAGTAGAGAAAGATGATGATTGTGTTGAAGTCTGGGTATACTCTGGGTATACTCATTTCACTCTTAGCTTGGCACAAGTTTTCATGTTTTGGTAGTTTTTTTTTTTTTTTTACGTGTCCCACTGGCAGAAACAAAACATTAGACCTGCATTCACTCCATGGCTTTTCATTGTGACAGACATCATATTTTAATGCCTGTTTACTGTATTCTTACAACTCAGCATTCATGAAAGAGCATAAGCCATTTTTAGACCAAGTTAGAGTTGTGTTTCTCTGGGTATGGTTGAGTCTGAAGGGTGGGTGTCTGGTGATGGTTTTTGAAGGTTTCTGTTGTATATCTAGGTAGTAGCTATGTACCGTCTGAAATAGTAGAAATAAAGTTTAAAAAGAAAAAAAAAACTGGATGACGGCCACAGCCACTTGGCTGAGTGCACTTGGGCTACTGGACTGCACTTAGGCCACCGGTATTGCAGATGGTCGGGGCCAGTGACCTGTACTGTGAAATTCCATATGCTTTTCACAGCACAGTTTCTTTGGAATGGGGGCCGTTTTAAGGGGGTAGGAAAAAACATGTATCCTTCTGAAAAATAGTGTTGGGTATAGGATGAGAATAGGTTGTAAGTACTCTTTGTAATGTAAGTTCTTATTACATGCTTTCCATAGCTGTTCTTCAAAACCAGCATCATATTTTAGTGCTTATATACTGTATTCTTACAATACAGCATCCATGAGAGAGAGCACAGGGAATTTTTAGACCAAGTTAGGGTAAGAAGAGAGAGAGAATATAGGTTGTGTTTTTCTGGATGTGGTTGTGTCTGAAGGGTGGGTGTCTCATGATGGTTTTTGAAGGCTTCTGTTTGGCTGTAGTGGCCATGTATATCTAGGTAGTTGCTATGTACCGTCTGAAGTAGTAGAAATAAAGTTAGAAAAGAGAAAAGAAAAAAAGTGGATGACGGCCACAGCCACTGGTGGATCTGCACTTCGGCTACAGGTATTGCAGGTGGATGGAGCCGGTGACCTGTATTGTGAAATTCCATATGTTTTTCACAGTATGGTTCTGTTGGAATGGGGACCGTTTTAAGGGGGTAGGAAAGAAAATATGTATCCTTGTGAATTTTAGTGTTGGGTATAGGATGAGAATATCTATCTGTCTGTCTGCCTACTGCCAGCTGCCATAATCCCATAAGGGGGGGCCATTTGACTTTTATTTATGGGGAGGGGCACTAACCCTTCACCAACCCACTGGTTGACACATAGGGAGCACATATGGTTTGATTATATGGTTACCACCCAGCATTGTAAACAGTTTCTTGGCTTATATATTTTTTAAAAGTGCTTTTTGTAATGCAAGTTTTTATTACATGCCTTCCATAGCTGTTCTTCATAACCAGCATTGTATTTTAGTGTTTATATACTATGCTTACAACCCAGCATCCATGAGAGAGGCGATACGTTTGTGGCCATCCCGTACGGGATTAAGGCGTCTGACAATAGATAGATAGATAGATCCATGAGAGAGAGCACAAGGCATTTTTAGACAAAGTTAGAGTAAAGAGAGGGTGAGAGAGAGTAGGTGTATTCGTGTTTCTCTGGGTGGGGTTGTTTGTGAAGGGTGTGTGTCTGGTGATGGTTTTTGAAGGGTCCTGTTTGGCTGGAGATTTGTGGATGTCTGTAGTGGTCTTGTGTGTATAGGTAGTAGCTAGGTACAGTGTGAAATAATAAAAATAAAGTACTGTATATATATATATATATATATATATATATATATATATATATATTAAAAAAAAAAAAAAAAGCTGTGTACACTGAAATAATAAAGTACTGGAATTAAAAAAAAAAAAAAAAAATAAGAGGTTGACGGCCACAGCCATCGGCGGACTGCGACAAGTGCAGGTGGTCGGAGCCGATGACCTGTACTGTGAAATTCCATGTATTTTCACAGCACAGTTCCCTCTGAATGGGGGCCGTTTTAGGGGCGAGAAAAAAAATATTGACTATATCTTGTGAAATTTAGTGCTGGCGTGCAGTGTTGCAGGCTTTGAATGGCTGTAGTGGCTAGGTAGGCAGTATGTACAGGATAACTTATTAACAGAAAAAAAAGGAAATAAGAAAAAAAGGAGGAAAAATATAAATGGTTGCACATTTTATTTGGATTTAGGTAACTTTCTAATTTGGGTCAGTGGTCAAGTAATAGGTCTAGTACAACTTCCTTGGTGGTTTGAATGGCCGTAATGCTTTTATGTTCCTCTAACCAAATGGGGCCAGACTGGAGGGTCAGTTGAACTAGTAATCAAGGAGACTCATTCCTGTCTCAGTACTAAAAATTTCACTGTTTATATGGGATTAGTTACTGTGAAGAGGTACATAGTGAGGTTGGGGGAAGGAGGCAGCCTTATAACTTTGTGTGGAGGTCTTGTTGGGTTGTGGTGTTGGTTTATGTGTTCGTGTTTTTCTGCTTTGAGAGTCCCCTTGTTGTCCTGTGTCTGTGTGTTTAGCCACGAGGGATTGTTGGCACTGAGAACACCAGCTGGTATTGTAGTGGTGTTGGTCTGGAATAGGAAAGTCCTGGAGTCGATAATTTTGAAGCACTTGTGTAGGGAGAAATATATGAGGTAGTCAGGATTCAAGGGGCTTAAATGGTCAATGAGTGAGCATCTGGCCCTTTTCACTGGACATGGCCTGGTTATATCAGTGCCACCACCTGAAGGTGTCTGCCCTGCACTGCAATTTTATAACAATTGGGTGCGCAAGGTGAGAAGTGTGAATTTCATGGGTAGGGTTGTGAGGCAGAGTGGAAAAAAAATACGAGACAAGGTCATAGGGTGGCTGCCAGAGATTGAGCAGCATAGACAGCCACCATTAGGTGACTATGGCCAATGAATGCATGTTGGAGCCTTCATGAATGATACAATACAAATGATATAAAAATACTGAACTGTTTCTACAGGCCCATCATGTACACCTCAGTATATATATGCATAGCTTTGAAATACAGTATATATAAACACATCATCTGAGATCTAGTGGCACATTTTCCACTCAGTTAAAAACAGAATATGTGTAAATTGTGAGTTTTGTTTGTGTATAATGCCAGCAGTAAGTAATTCCTCATTTAATAATTGATATATATTCCCGTAAATTGCTGATTGCGTGAAGTTAGGGTCGGGTCCCAGCAAGAGGGACTTTTTCACCAGCATTTAAGGATCATATGCAAGACAGAACTAACTAGCAAGATTTATTTGTGTTAAATTTAAAAAATTATATTTTTAGATGAATTAACATTGATCTTTCACAGCACACCTTTGAGATTAATTAAGAAGTTTGTGAAAAGTGTATTTTTGAGTGATATTAAGAGAGAGACTGTGCTTAGCGAAAGTATCTTAAATGAGGAATTACTGATAGGGGTTTGCCAGTAAATTATTATTATTATTATTTGACCCACAAGCAGTTTTTGAAGCATAAACTAATGATACCCCTTGCTGGCATTAATATTACAAAGGAAAACAAAGTTGAGTGTTTATTCTCTGTGTGTTTTAGTACTTCATATAGTTAAGTATTGTATTAGGCTTCCTCTTCTCCTCCTCGTTCTTCTCTTCCTTCCTCTTCCTCCCCGTATTGTATTAGGCTTCCTCTTCTCCTCCTTGTTGTTCTTTTCCTCCTCTTCCTTCCTCTTCCCCTCCTCATTCTTCTCCTTCCTCTTCTTCCTTCCTCCTCCTCCTCATTCTTTTCTTCCTTCCTCCTCCTCCTCCTCATTCTTTTCTTCCTTCCTCCTCCTCCTCCTCATTCTTTTCTTCCTTCCTCCTCCTCCTCCTCATTCTTTTCTTCCTTCCTCCTCATTCTTTTCTTCCTTCCTCCTCCTCCTCCTCATTCTTTTCTTCCTTCCTCCTCATTCTTTTCTTCCTCCTCCTCCTCCTCCTCATTCTTTTCTTCCTTCCTCCTCCTCCTCCTCCTCATTCTTTTCTTCCTTCCTCCTCCTCCTCATTCTTTTCTTCCTTCCTCCTCCTCCTCCTCCTCATTCTTTTCTTCCTTCCTCCTCCTCCTCATTCTTTTCTTCCTTCCTCCTCCTCCTCATTCTTTTCTTCCTTCCTCCTCCTCCTCATTCTTTTCTTCCTTCCTCCTCCTCCTCATTCTTTTCTTCCTTCCTCCTCCTCCTCATTCTTTTCTTCCTTCCTTCCTCCTCCTCATTCTTTTCTTCCTTCCTTCCTCCTCCTCATTCTTTTCTTCCTTCCTCCTCCTCCTCATTCTTTTCTTCCTTTCTCCTCCTCCTCCTCATTCTTTTCTTCCTTTCTCCTCCTCCTCCTCATTCTTTTCTTCCTTCCTCCTCCTCCTCATTCTTTTCTTCCTTCCTCCTCCTCCTCATTCTTTTCTTCCTTCCTCCTCCTCCTCCTCCTCATTCTTTTCTTTTCTTCCTCCTCCTCCCCTTTTTGTATTAGGCTTCCTCTCCTCCTCTTATTGTATTAGGCCTCCTCTCCTCCTCTTATTGTATTAGGCCTCCTCTCCTCCTCTTATTGTATTAGGCCTCCTCTCCTCCTCTTATTGTATTAGGCCTCCTCTTCTCCTCGTTCTTCTCTCCCTTTTCCTCGTTCTTCTCTCCCTTTTCATCTTTCCTCTTCCTCCCCTCCCTTTTCTTCTTTCCTCTTCCTCCTCTCTTTCTTCCTCTTCCTAACTTTACCACCCTGCAACCCACCCTACCACCCCCACCCTTGCTTTGCCTTACCAGGTGTCCCTTGCTATTCCTGTCATCCTTGTCCTGTCGTTCCATCCCTGTTCTGTCAACCATGTCCTTTCCTTCCATCCCTGTTCTGTCAACCATGTCCTGTCCTTCCACCCCTGTCCTGCCATCACTTACCTGCCCTGCACCCTTGCACTTTCCTTCCCTCCCCTACACCCATGCAATACACTGTACAGCCATGCCCTCCCCTACACCCTTGCAATATGCAGCCATGCCTTGCCACCCCTGTCCTGCCCTGCCCTACACCCATGCACTGTCATCTGCACTCTTGCTGTGCCCTGCCATCCTTGGCCTGTCCTCCCCTCCTTGCTATTCTTACCCTGTGTCCTGCTGTTCTTGCCTAGGGTGTCCTGCCCTTCCATATCTGCTATTTTTTCCTTTGTGTGTCCTGCCCTTCCATCTCTTGCTGTATCCTGCTTGTCTTGCCTTGCTATGACCTGTCCTGTTGTGCCCTTCCATCATCTGTGCTATGTCGTGCTTTGTGCCCTGCCATCCTTGGCCTGTCCCTACACCCATGCACTGTCATCTGCACTCTTGCTGTGCCCTGCCCTTCCATCTCTTGCTATTTTTTCCTTTGTGTGTCCTGCCCTTCCATTATCTGTGTTATGTTGTGCTTTGTGCCCTTCCATCATCTGTGCTATGTCCTGCTCTAAACCCATGCACTGCCCTGCCATCCTTGGCCTGTCCTCTCCTCCTTGCTATTTTCTTACCCTGTGTCCTGCCCTTCCATCTCTTGCTGTATCCTGCTTGTCTTGCCTTGCTATGACCTGCCTTGTTGTGCCCTTCCATCATCTGTGTCATGTCCTGCTGTTCTTGCCCTGTCATCTGTGCTGTGTCCTGCTGTTCTTGCCCTGTCATCTCCGCTATGTGCTGCTGTCCTTCCTCTGTCCTGCTCCATGTGTCTTGTTTGTTTTTAATATGTTTCTTTTATTCTTTAATGTCTTTGTATATTTGTCGTTTTAAGTTCATAATGTTTCTTTTATTCTTTAATGTCTTTTTATATTGTCCTTTTAAGTTCATAATTTTTTCTAAGTGCTAAATTTTGAATATGTTATAAGTTACTTATATATGTATAGTACTTTGAAAAATATCAGAAAAAGAATACCAATAGACATGAATAGTATGAAGTGATGTCTCCTTCGTACTATTCATGTCTATTGGTATTCTCTTTCTGATATTTTTCAAAGTACTATACATAGTAATATACAAAAAAGGTATATGTATATAATAAAGACATGGTAATAATACATTGGTTTTATTTCCACCAAGATACATTTAAGAGAAGAAGGTGAAAAAAAAAACCTATCTCAATAAATCGGCCAGATAAATCAGGACTGGGAACCCCAAGGGAGGGTTGCCAGTCCGTATTTTCGTGGCCGATTTATCGAGATAGGTTCTGTGCCCTACCCCAAGATGCTTCCAAGAGCGTGCCCTTCAAATCACTGTGTAGATGCCATGTCTTGTATTGCTCTGCCCAGCTAATGCCAGGCAGAGCTATACAAGAACACATGGCATACAACAGAGTGATCAAAAGGGCTACTTAACATGCACTGCTAAACACTGTGTGCACCACGCAACGTGTGTTTGCTAAGGCATGTTAAACAGGAAGCAATACAACATAAGTCAACATGGCATACAGTATACCAAAGACATGAGCCAATTAACCCCTTCAGTATAAGGACATTTTATTCCTGCTGATGCCACACGATTTTATTCAGCTTGGAGTGCGATCTCATACCGGAGGAGACATAGCCTCCCTTCAGTATGAGACCCCCTTCCTAAGCTGAGTAAAATCGTCTGGCAGCAGCAAGAATAAAATCTGGGACACAGCAACAATGCACTGAGAAAAGATGTAACAGTACTGAAGAGGTTCAAAAATACCAACATGGACTGGTTGTGATGCATGTTAAATATCAACAAAATCACATTCCACTGAACAATATTTACTCTTCACTAACTTGGCCCAATTTTTCAGTCTTTTCCAGCTGTGTCACATAAGAGTAACTCGAGGCACAGAAAGGCAATGCTATTACTCATAATCCTTTTCACACTGTGCCTACTATCCTGTTTTAAGAAAGTTACAACTCAAAATTCTGGCTGGAAAGATTTAAAATTTTAGGCCAAGCTAAAGTTCAGAGTATAATCTCAAGCAAACAAATAAAACTAAAAATATATAATGGCCATATTACTATAACAATGTGAAAGTGTGGACATGCTATATCTACCTATAGCCAAACACCTTGATCCTGTGAGGGTACATATCTCCTCCCTGTCCACTGCCATCTACCTGCCCTCCCCCCACCTCACTCACATACACCCTCCTGATTATGTTTCCTATTCCACCAACTTACACCTCCTCCCTTCTCTCTCCATTTTGTTCACATACACTCACCTAGTTAGTCTTTCACACCCAACTTACACACACCTCTCCATCTCTATCTCATCCTCAGCTCCCCCCCCACCTCACTCACATACACTCTCCTGATTATGTTTCCTACTCTCCATTCCCCCAAC
Source organism: Coenobita brevimanus (assembly GCF_032717465.1). Lineage (NCBI taxonomy): Eukaryota > Metazoa > Arthropoda > Malacostraca > Decapoda > Coenobitidae > Coenobita > Coenobita brevimanus. Next base: position 15,485 of record NW_027644660.1, on the reverse strand, counting down.
TTACACCCCTCTCTCATATATCTCTCCACTCCATCCCTCCATCTCATCCTCAGTCTCCACCTCACTCACATACACTCTAAGAATTATTCTTCCTACACCCCCCAACTTACACCCTCCTCTCTCATGCACCTCTCCACTCCATTCCTCCATCTCATCCTCAGTCTCCCCCTGCCACTTTCCCCACCTCCACCTCACTCACACAAACCCCTACTTAGTCTCTCTCTCCATCCCCCCCACTTACACCGCCCTCGCCTACCTCTATTCCATCCCACCACCACACTCTCATACTCCACTCCCAACTTACACCCTCCTCTCCTATATACCTCCACTCATCCCTCCATCTCATCCTCAGTCTCCCCCTCCCTCTTACCCCACATCCACCTTACTCACATACACTCCTAGTTAGTTTCCCTCTCCTTCCCATTTCAATTTACAACATCCTCTACTCAATCCCTCAGTTTCCTTCTCCCCCCCCCTCCACCTCACACATTAGGGCCGATTCACACTACACGGTTCGTCTCCGTACGGCTTTCGTATGTTAATTATTTTATCAAAATCAATGGGGCTGTTCACACTATATTTTCCGTTTATTGTTCATCTTTCGTGCGGCTTTCACTCGTATGGATCGCCTACGTTTGGAAGAAATCTCTAACGAACGAAACGTATACGTATGGAAACGCTCCGTACCTCCACCGATCAGTGTGAACATCGATACGTATCAGTCACGGTGTGTTTACAGACGACAGAGGACAACTTTAGCCTGTCACTGCTTTTGGCCGTGAACAGTACTATAAGCAGTCATAAGTGACGAGAAGTTATTAGAACTGGTCAGAGGCTACGAGGAACTATATGACATGGGCAACAAAAAATACGATAACTATGTGAAAAAATATGGAAATTAATAGGAGAGGGACTGAAAAATTGGGTAAGATATTTAAATATTTCACTATTTTATTATAAAAGTGTGACAAATAGCATTTTATCCTTCATCCTATCCAGTACCATTCATAGGGTATCTCAACACCCTATCCATTACCATTCACAGGTTCTCCCAACATCCTGCTCATAACCACTGGTAGGTTCTCTCTCAACCCTCTTTACGCCCATGGAAGAAAACCAGTGGGACTTCGAGAATCTTTTAAATTTCTTTTACAAGGAATGCACCTTGTGGAGCAGTTCCTCCCTGTCTAGTTATGTCTACTAAAGAGCTTGCATTGTTCGTGACATTCATGGTTGTAACATCAGTGGCATTGTCACCTCAGTAGTTGTGCAAAAATGAAAGTTGCAGCAAGCTGCTTTACACTAATTTCTGAGGCTTCTTGTCGGAGCCACAGCTGCACGCAGACTGACGAGATCATGGACATATAGTGTGAACAGTGACGTAGTAAATGAACCGTAACCCTACGAAGACGAACCGTATAGTGTGAATTGGCCGTTAGTCTCTCACTCCAGCCCTCCATCTCATCCTTGGTCTCCCCTCACTCACATACACTCCTAGTTAATTCTCTCCCACTCCACTCCATCCCTCAGTCTCCCAATTCTAATTTATGGAGCATAGACAACCAAATGACATATGATTTCTTACTAAACTTGTGGAATGTTGCCATAACCTACCTACCAATAACAGATCTTTGAAAAAAAAAAAAAAAAGTGATATGGCCACCTTATTTTTAAAAGTAATGAAGTAATATTTCTCGCCTTTTAAGACTTCGTTCCCTTAAAAAACCTTGGAATAGCACTTTTACAAAATTACAAGGTTACTTATGAACTGGCTGCTACAGTTTATATAACCCTTGTTAATTTCTTGGTCATAAACAGACACACATCTTAACCAAGACTGGCTGAAGTTTAAATCTATTGCTCATGGTCTGGTGCAAGTAGCCAACTAATAAAGTACTGTATGTATAAAATCAGTAATGCTGTTCCTGGCCTACCAAGCCATTCATACCCAGGCAACAGGTCTTTTAGTCCAACATGACAGATGAACACTACAGCATGTAATTTTTAAGCAATGTTGTTCCCACAACAATTTAAATCATTATTTTATGCAAGGAAGAAGGAACCAAATGCTAGAAAACCTGAACGACTGTTCCCTCCAACAAAAAACTAAGTTAAGTGCCAAATTCAAGATCGTTCATCTTGAGATGCCTCGAAACAGCATTAAAAAGACTGGAGGGTCATAGGCAGTAGGAAGAGTGAAAAGCAGTTCCAGAGTTGACCTATTGTGTACATGAAGGTTAACTCCTGCATTTGACAGTTGGACAGAAAAGGGATGAGAGTTTGCTGCTAGACAGGTGCTACGCACCCACCAGGGTGGTGGAGGGATGCAAGCAGACGTTTCGGAGGGGCAGTGACCATTGACACAGCAGCACAAATGAGATAAACATGCAACAATTGTAGTCAGAGGGAATAAAAATTGGCACGCTGCATCACTATGTGCCACTGATGCAATATGTCGAGATGTTTCAAATAATTTTTGGCCTGCACCAGGAGCATGCATTTTTTTTTTTTTTTTTTTTTAGCTGCAGTTCTTTGGTTGTGTGTTTAGTATTTTGTTTAAAAGTTGCAGCAATATTTCACTCATTGGCAAAAGCAACTGACGTTAGATTTAAAAAGCACAATTAATTTTACTACCTCTCAAATATCGGAAATTATAAGACTGCCTTGTCAAAATCAAGCTGTTTTTCATTAGTCTTAAAAGGCGATAAACTCTACTCCACTACACAAAATATTGAAACATTTATATTAAAGAAGCATTTACATTAAAGATGCATTTATTGGAATAAAGAAAATATGGTCAGCACATATAAATATATAAGTAATGGATGTGGGATCACGAAGGGCCGCAATATATTAAAATCTACACGAGTGAAGTTCTGCTGAAAAATCATATGGTCTGACTGACTGGCCAAGAGATGCTCCCACATCCACAAATACTGTACAGTGCATATACAGATGTCCTCGTTTAGCCACAGGTATGGCCTAAACTAACAGTATTCCCACCATACAACTGGTAATGGCAAATTCTGCACCCTGACTAAGCTTTACAGAAACACTTATTCATTCATTGCCAGACGCCATGTATCCCAGACGGGGTGGCCAATGGCTTAGAGTTAATTGTTTTACAGGGAGGGGCACTAATCCTCCACCAACCCCACTTGACACGTAGGGATGCCAACAGCATCTGGTGTTCCCAGGCGGTCACCCATCCAAGTACTAACCAGACCCAACGTTGCTTAACTTCGCTGATCGGACGGGAAGCGGTGTACTCAACGTGGTATGGCCGTTAAAAAAAATAAAAAAAAAAAAAAAAATTAAATAAATAAATAAATGGGGGGATAGGGGTTGCATTGTTTGAAAAAATAAATAAATCGATAGAGGGGTTGCACTGATTTAAAAAAAAAATGGACAGGGGGGGGGAGAGGGGTTGCATTGTTTGATGATCCTTAACTATGAGATATGACAGTCTCCTTGGTTACTTTGTTTATTTTCCTATCGCTTACAAAGGCTTCAACATGCCTGCATAAGTTAGCCTTGGTCACCTAATGGCATCTCTCCATACTACTTGATCTCTAATAGTCTCCCTGTCCAGTCCCGTAGCCCTGAGGTCTCACTCTGACTTCATCCCAGGTCTTTTTTTTAGTCTGCCTCTCACAACTCGACCCTAAACAATCACAGCTCTCACCCTCCATCCTCTCCACATGTCCATACCATCTCAACCTACCCCTCCTCATCATTACATCAATACATTCAAGTCCCATTCTTCTTCTCAACTCTTCAACTGCAGTCCTAACACCCTTCCCAAGGCCTGTCATTCAAGGATGCACTACAAACAAATCTAATTATTGTCATTACTGTATGTTTAAGCCTATGAACATCCTCATCCTTCACTGCCCAGGTCTCACGTGCCACATACAGTACAAAGATCCCTTAGCACTGAGGGAGAGCCCTCTCAATGTCAGGAGGCAACAGCTCCCTGAACTTCCTCCAGCCACTCCTTACCCTAGCCACACAGCTAACACCAGCTCCACCTCCTGCACATAGCATGTCCTCAAAAAAAAAGGAAAAAAAAAAATACTCTACACACTCAACAGCAAGATTAATCCTTTCATGCTGAAATCTCCATATGCTCCCCCTCCACACACTGCACACACCATGTCAGCATTTTTCACAGTCTACCTCTAACACCACATACACAGCCTCTCACCAACACTGAACAAGTCGCAATTCCTTCCCATACCCTAGAGGTAATCCACACATGGCCACACTCCCTCAGCTTTGACAGTACCACCACCAGCCCTAGATACCATCACCCCTGGTTACTAGTTGTATCGACCCTCCAATCACACTACACACTGCCATCAACTGAGACAAAAGGGAACAGGGATCTCTCAGGTTTGATAACATGCTATAACAAATTTAACAGACAATGGAGAACGTTGCCTTCATGAGGTGGCAGTCTCCTTGGTTACAGCTACTATGGTCCTTTCGCAGCAAGAAGTCCGTTCAGGGTGTGGCAGAAGTTGGACTTTCCCCGAGTGCGACGTTGCCAATTTGACCACCAATTATCGGATTATCCCTACCTACCCCCATCCCACCTGTTTCTCTCTCTCTCTATATATATATGTATATATATATATATATATATATATATATATATATATATATATTGTATATATTTATTATTTATTTTTAACTTTTTTCCACACCACCTATGAGGTAAAAGTCTAGGCACATTTTATTTTTAAGAGGTTTCCCCTGTAGGCCTAATCCTCTCTCTGACCCTGGGTCCCTCGCCGATCTTGGCGTGGCAACATGGGAAAAAAGCACTGCCACGTGTCCTAGAATTCATTCAAATCGTTGTTATAATTCTAAAAAGTGATACTCAATGTACTATATAGCTTCCTTTACTATATACAGAATATAAAAAACAATTTCAAATAGCACATAGATGGGAAATAAGAGAGAGGCATGTACTACGGTTGATTTGGCAGCATCGCTAGAGGTGAGTCACCAGGTGGGCCCCACCCTGAACGGACTTCTTGCGGTGAAAGGACCATAGTCATATCAATGTGCTATAGCAATACACTTTACAGATACAGAAGGCTTCCTTTCATGAGTCTCCTTGGTTACTAGTCCTGCAGGTGGTAGGTGACTGATCATCCACTCACTTGATATACAGTGCAACCTCTTAAATTCGAAGTTCTTGTGTCCTTTGGAAGTTTTGAAAAATTTGAACTTTAAATAAAGCATTTCTGTGGCTGTCTTAATTCTCATGGTTTAGACATGCTGTTGACCCAAGCATTGTAGTCTGGGCTAACTAGCTGGCTTCAGGCATCCTATTTTCCACTGTTAACACTACCATTTCTCATCTCTCAACTCAAGGATCAGTACAATAATCGCTACAAACCATGGAGTGTTTCTTTCACATTTCCTTTCCTCATCTTGTGTATGTCCCCTTGTTCTAAAACACTTTGCAGATGTATTCATATTTAACATCACTCAGTAAGTTGTAAGGGACAGTAATTATGCATTCATTTATTTACGTAAAAACTACAATACTGAACATGAAGATTTACATCTTTCAGCAACCACCATCCACTCCTTGATGTAGCACTGCCCACTATCTCCATCATTATATTTGTTTCTGTCCTCCTCTCTCCCTATTTCTCACATCTTTCCTGTCAATTTTTATTACTCCTTCCTTTTCAGGTGGCTTTACATTGAGTAAATGCCTAATGGCTTTCTGTTAGCCAGAAAACCATTTACAATGCTGGGTGGTAACCATATAACCAACCCATACGTGATGCTACACTTCACATTGTGCACTGATTACACAGTTTATTTTATGACATTTTATGATACGTACAATTACTGCCAGTCTGCATTACTATAATCTTCCAGAAATATTGCAATATCAGTGATGAAATACTTAAGTACGTGTGTGTGTGTGTGTGTATGTGTGAGAAAAAATGGATGATGGTGGTGGTTTATATCTGCTCAAAAATAGATTGCACAGTGGTTTAACAGTGATGCAAATGATCTATTAGAATTACACTAAGACTGCTGCCTACCAACAATCATGCTTCAGTCAAAATTGATTAAAATCAGTTGACATCTGGCAACAGATAGATAGATAGACATCTGACAAGTGGTGTTGCATGGTGTTGTGTGATAAAGGAATATTTACCATAATTCCACTCAAAAACTTAAAAACCTTATCACACTGCTTTGTAATGTCATACACTGTCAGGTTTAACACCACCGCTATCTTTGATAACACCTGCAATGAGTATTTACTCTGGTTTCAGTTGGTACAGCACTGAGAACTGTCAAATTTGTCATACATGGTAGTTTCCATCACCAGTCATTTCACAACACACACACTTAAGTACTTGTGACTGCATTCTTATACTGCATCATTTTTGTTCCCAGCACTGTACTAATTGGTAATGCCAGGACACCTGTTTGAAGCCACAATTATGGTCAAATTTGGATATGATATAATTGACTCAAATAAAAAAGAGCTTACCCAAGAGGAGGAAAGGAAATTATTATTATTATGGGTGACCACACACTTTATGGTGAGGTCATCAGTACCACATGGGTGTAGCTAGGATTTTTTTTTTTAATAGTCTCTGCTTATTTCTGAGCTAGTTTTGGTAAATAAAAATGACGTTTTTCATAAATTATGGCAAATTGAACTTTAGAGGTTTGCAAACTTTTGAGGTTGCACTGTAGTACTACCTATTCTTCCTTCAACTTTATCATTCTGTTTGTCCTCACTCCCTACTTCTCCCTTTCCTTCCTGTCATTTTTTCTCTCTCCACTTCATGTGGTTTTACACCAGGTGACAGGCCTAATGGTTTCCTGCAGCCCAGGAAACCATTTACAATGTTGGGTGGTAACCATATCAACAAATAATGGGGTGATGTGGGGCCTGCTATGGTGCTCATGTTAACTGGATTATGCAAATGCAATATCCATCCAGGAACCAAACCTCCACACTATTCAATGCACCTTGCCGTTGCAGGGCACTGTCTGCCACAAGGGAACACTGGTTCACTAAATGAGGTGGCAAGGACGTTGCTTGCCTGTGGTTAATGGGTCTGCTTGGCCAGGCAGACTGGGGTTGATCAAAAACTTCAATTCACAATGCCATCAAACAAAACATGCCCCAATTCCCTCCCTTATCCTCCAAGGATGGTGGAGTACACGAGCCTCCTTGGTTACAAGTCTAATACCTCCCTATCATCCTATAAAGGAAAATGGTGGACTACAGGATAAGGGCCAATGCAGCCAGCAGACCAACATGTTCCTGTTCAGATAAGCCTGGCTACAAAATACATCACTTCAGCACTACCATATAAACCAGCCAGGGAACACAATGACAAATACTTGGATTTAACGTACAGGAAAACAGCACTTCTTCATGACTAGCATAAACGAGGACTTTCTGTACACACAACTACACTTCTTTCACTTAAACTTGGCCAAGACATATCCTTTGACAGCTGACTTAACTTAGTTCAGTAGCAAAGACACAATCACTGGCTCTACAACCTTTCCACAGCACTGCATGACTAAGATCACGAATTTTGATCTAATACAGTATAGCTAAACACGATTCAAAGATGGTAATTTAGGTCGTTGAAACCTTTCCACAGCACTTCTTCGTGACTAGCAAGGTATTTTAAGGCCAAGTTAAAGCAAAATGATTGAGATGCAGTTTTAACACATTACCAATAGCATATTCCTCTACCCAGCTGGCTTCTTTACCCAGCTGACTTCATCTTGCCATCTTGATATCTTCATAGATCTTCTTGGACGCCATCTGTTTCCTGCAAATACAACAACACATTAGCTGTGCTTTTATCTACACCAACACCCACTGACCTAACCTACAACACCCACTAACCTACTCTACACCTACACCCACTGACCTAATCACACACACACACACACACACACACACACACACACACACACACCTAACCTTCAAACACCAGCCAACTGGATTACCTAAACACAAGATCACAAGTTTAAATTCTGTACCTAAACAACAAGAGCCTATCTGCACAGACTGCAGTCAATATTTAAGTTTCTCTTTCAAACTCAGAATGGCTAAAACTGACAACTGTTTAATAATCAGCTGATGCAACAGCTGACCTATCAAATCAAATCAAAATTTCAAGCTGAGCAACTTTGTATTTCATAAGCCACTACAATGCTTCCTTAAAGTCAAACTGAAATGCACCCAATAGTCAGCTTAGGCAATGGCTGACATGATAAATCAACAAAAGTTCAGGCTGAGCAGCTTTGTATTTCATAAAATCACTCAAAGCTCTCCAAGAGCAGATATTTACACTTTCCTTGGAGAGAGAAAAAAGTAACACTTGTAGACCTGTTAGCTTTGCCACAGGTGAACAGCCCTATTAATATTCCAAAGCATATCTGGCTGGACCACCTTAACCCACTACACCACCAGGCACCTACAGAAAACACACCAACACAACCACCTGACACATTCAAAGCATCAGACACCACCACCTTAACTCACTGAACGACTTAGACGATGGCCAGATTTAGAAAAACGGCAGAAACTGTAACCACTGCTAATACACCTAAAGATAATTCACCATACTCCCTGAGTGCTTTATCCATCTATATCTATTTATCTATATCTACTGAAGTAATTCTGGAGACTATTTCAAAGTCAGCATTACATGAGGAAGCTACTACAGTTCAAAAAAATCTTCCCAAACAAAAAATGAACAAAGTAAGGGAACCATTCAGTGCAAGATGCCTGGCCACTGCATTTAAGAGTGTGTCACAGTAGGAAGCACCAATGAACCAGCACCTAAGTCACACTGGCTACATGGCACCAAGACTGGCATGGGAGTAGCTTTGGCCATGAAGATGTTTGGTGATGAAACAGTTTGGTGTTAATGCACAAGGAGGAAGGCAGGATAGGAAAGAGGGATAGGAAGGAGGGATAGGGAGGAAGGATAGGGAGGAAGGATAGGGAGGAAGGATAGGGAGGAAGGGGAGGATAGGGAGGAAGGAAGGAAGGATGGGGCAGTGTCAATGGCAGGGCCTTAAACTATCCACGGCATAATACCAAATGTCTAGCCTGATAGTAGGGGGGAAATGTAGGCCCAATAGAATTATGGAAATATCAAGAAAAGGTGGAACAGTAGAGAGAGGACAGGAAGGAGAGAGAAAGGAGATACAGTCACTGGTAAAAGGAAAAGTCACAGGCAGGAGGAGAAAGTCACAGGCAGAAGGAGAAAGACACAGGCAGGAGGAGAAAGTCACAGGCAGAAGGAGAAAGTCACAGGCAGGAGGAGAAAGTCACAGGCAGGAGGAGAAAGTCACAGGCAGGAGGAGAAAGTCGCAGGCAGGAGGAGAAAGTCGCAGGCAGGAGGAGAAAGTCGCAGGCAGGAGGAGAAAGTCGCAGGCAGGAGGAGAAAGACACAGGCAGAAGGAGAAAGACACAGGCAGGAGGAGAAAGACACAGGCAGGAGGAGAAAGACACAGGCAGGAGGAGAAAGACACAGGCAGGAGGAGAAAGACAGGCATTTCGTAAAAAAAAAAAAAAGTCAGATTAATTCAAACTTACACAGTACTTCCAATTCCCTGACTCCCCCAACATCTCTTCCTTAGTGATATATTTTTGGTTTTATTCTTGCTACTACTTGGCAATTTTTACAACTCAGGGGCTGGTACTCTTGAAGCACCTCCCCTAACATCTCTTCCTTATTGATTTATTGTTTTATTCTTGCCACCACCAGGCATTTTAAAACTCAGGGAGGACTTACAGCTCTGATGGGGTTAATAAGGCTACATCTTCAGTTCAAAAAATACAGGATTAATAGACTCTGGATATATTGCTATCGTATCGTTTATATAGACTCTGGAAATATTGCTATCATATCGTTTATACAGACTCTGGAAATACAGCTATCGTATCATTTATATAGACTCTGGAAATATTGCTATCGTATCGTTTATAGACACTGGAAATACAGCTATCGTATCATTTATATACACTCTGGAAATACAGCTATCGTATCGTTTATATACACTCTGGAAATACATCTATCGTATCGTTTATACAGACTCTGGAAATACAGCTATCGTATCGTTTATATAGACTCTGGAAATACAGCTATCGCATCATTTATATAGACTCTGGAAATACAGCTATCGTATCGTTTATATAGACTCTGGAAATACAGCTATCGTATCATTTATATAGACTCTGGAAATACAGCTATCGTATCGTTTATATAGACTCTGGAAATACAGCTATCGTATCATTTATATAGACTCTGGAAATATTGCCAGCTTATCATTTATACAGACTCTGGAAATATTGCTATCATATCATTTATAATACAGACTCTGAAATTACTGCTATCGTATTGTTTATACAGACTAAAATATTGTTATCGTGTCGTTTATATACAGCAGACTCTGGAAATATTGCTACTGTATCGTTTATATTCATTCTAGAAATACTGCTCTCGTATCATTTATATAGACTGGAAATACAGCTATCATATCGTTTATATAGACTCTGGAAATATTGCTATCGTATAGTTTATAGAGACTCTGGAAATACACCTATTGTATCGTTTATATAGACTGGAAATACAGCTATCGAATCATATATATAGACTGGAAATACAGCTACCGTATCATTTATATAGACTAGAAATACAACTATCGTATCATTTATATAGACGAAATACAGCTATCGTATCATTTATATAGACTGGAAATACAGCTATCGTATCGTTTATATAGACTCTGGAAATACAGCTACCGTATCGTTTATATAGACTGGAAATATCGCTCTTGTATCGTTTATATAGACTCTGGAAATATTGCTCTCGTATCATTTATATAGACTCTGGAAATACTGCTATCCTATCGTTTATAAAGGCTCCAACATGCTTGAATGCGTCGGTTTTCACAACTTAATAGCAGCTCTCCACATTGCTCAATCTCTGGCAGCCTCCCTATTCAGTCCTAGCCCTGAGGTCACACCCTATGGCCTCTTCCCAGGTCTTTTTCAGTCTGCCTCTCACCCCTACCCTCAACCTTGCCACTTATCACCTTCTGCACCCAACTGTTACTCTCCATTAAAAATAAAATCAAGGCATTTGAGAGAAGAACAAGTACCAAGGGAACTTAGAAATCTGCATGTAAGACAAGGCTTTACTACCACACCACTGATTTCCCTAGATAAATAGCTAAGGAAGAGGTGTTTTGAATGCAGGGGTCTCCAACTGACTTAAGTTTAACCCCTAAAATAAATCATCACAGAAGAGATGTCAGGGAGCTTCCTGTTGTGTGTTAATTCACTCCGGCCACAGCCAATGGTTTTATCCAGCTCTGGGGATATTTTATTTACTGATGGGGTAATAATGGCTATCTGTCTTCTGTTGCAAGTCTCCAAAGACTTAAAACTATATGGAAAAGTTAAGAATGAAACCTAAGGCATAAGAGGTGGCAGTGATCATTTCCTGGGATATGGTTGTCAGCACTGCCAATTTAACTGCAGCACACTTACTGCAAATAATTCCACTTAGCAAAATTGAGTTTTTAATGTTCTGCATGATTCTTGCAACTTTAGCTTCCTCAGCTATTTAAGCACAAGTTGCAGTGCATTTTGACTAACACCTACTGAGGCCAGTTCTGCAACCAACTGGCAATTAACAAAAGCAGCACCACAGCAAGATTTATAGAAAACTATACGTTATGTATGAAACACTCCACTGGCCCATCAATGGTTATTTCAACAGACTGGCACCTAAGTGAGTATGTATAACAATTTTAAATGTACTCATCTTGTAGTATCCAGCCAAGTTGCTCCCCTTCATCACTGGTGGTGGTGGTGGTGGTGGATGTCTACCACCAGACACCCACCACAGCAGGGGTGGCCTCCTTTGCCATCAAGCTGCCCTCGTCATACTGCCCTGAAGTACAAACATGCTTTACAACTCCACCCTTGAACTACAATGCCAGTGCTACCTCAACCATCAACACTAGTTAAATCTTGGGCTGAAGGACATACTGAAGGCTGTATCAAACCAGCCATTTCAAGGAGTCTATCAGTTAATATTCTTGACCTATCTCTCAGGAGGAGGATGGTGGACTGCAGAAGGGGAATTTTAGCATGAAGTCTCCTAGATTCATATCCAGATAAGCATGAACCCACAACTTAGTTAAGGGCTCTAGTAAGTAAGTTTCTCAGTGAAATACGTTAACACCCAAATATGCCTAGTAACCAATGCATTTATTCCTATACAGTATAATGCTACTTCCCTATTCAAGTTAGGCATGTGCAAACAGCAAACTAGCTAGGAACAATCTTCATTTTCCTTCATCCTGATCTTTTCCACCTAATGCTGGAGTGAGGAAGGGTGCAGAAAGGAAGGACAGGGAAAGAAATAATAGAGGAAGCACTTACATTTATACCTCAACATCTTTACCCGCCTAACGGAGCAGGAAAAGGGAACTTATTTCCTTCATTCATTCATTTATAAAAACTCCAAGATGCTTCCATATATCAGCCTTGATCACCTAATGGCAGTTCTCCATGCTGCTTGATCTCTAGCTGCTTCTCTGTCCAGCCTTTATCCCTCAGGACACTGACCTCATCCCAGATCTTTCAGTCTGCCTCTCAACTTTACCCTTCATGTTCACACCTCTCACCCTCCGCACCCAAATGTCTTCCCCCATCCTCTCCACATGCCCAAACCATCTCACTCTACCCCTCCTAATCACACCACCACTACACTGCAGTCCCATCCTTCCTCCCAAACTATCTCAGTCTACCCCCTTCTCATCACACCAATACACTCCAGCCCCATCCTTCCTCCCAAAACCATCTCAATCTACCCCTTAACTCTACCCTCAACACTCACACCTCTCCCCCGCTGCATCCAGTTGTCATCCTTCATTCTCTCCACATGCCCAATGCAATGGACAGTAAATTTCTATGACTGCACCTCTGTAGATATGTACTTTACCAATGCCCACACTGGATACAACTTAGGTCATAACGTACCAACTGTTCCCTAATCTTTCTTGCATAGTCTACTGTATAGTCTGTTAACTGCTCTAACACCTGTATCTAAATGACTTGTTAATTATGCTAAAGAAGGGCTATGGCAGAGGTCGGCAACCTGCAGCTCAGAAGCCACACGCGGCTCTTAGGACACTTTTGTGGCTCCAGGAGCTTCATAAATAACCATTTATTCTTTCAGAACAAAGGCATCATATTACACATGCAAGGCAACATTACATTTTCCATTCAGCTTTGATAAGAGCTATACTATAAGCAGATCAAACAATATCACCGTAATGTTTTGTTTAGATTTAGAATACTGCAGATTTCGGTTTATGAGAATTTTCCGTATTGCGGCTCCAAGAGTACTACATTTTTATGAAACTTTAAAGGAAATGGCTCTTGTAGCTTTAAGGGTTGCTGACTTCTGGGCTATGGGAAAGGTGTACAGGCAAGGTAATGTCAATCTGGCATTAAGCTGTATCCCTCCACAAAAGGACAAAAAGCTATACCAACTTATGGGCTAAAATCAGTGCTTCCATCTCAATTAGATTTCTTAACCCTTTAACCGCGGGTATTGTTTTGGTCTGACTGTCCTCTCCCGCGGGGGTTTCAGCCAAATGTAAACAAACCTTTAAACCTTAACCCTTTAACCGCGGGTATTGTTTTGGTCTGACTGTCCTCTCCCGCGGGGGTTTCAGCCAAATGTAAACAAACCTTTAAACCTTAATAACTCTGCACAGAATAAAGCTAGAGAAAAAAATAAGGTACCATTAGAAAGTACTAACCTTCAGCTTTCCATTGATGTAGGTTTCATGACTTTGTTGACTTTCACAGGACGGGCAGTGCCGTTAGAAGTGAGGGGTGTAAAATCACTATTTTTCGCTCACACATCATTACCTTCGTTCATACACCATTACCAAATGCCAACCTCATTCTGATAATAATACTATAAACATATATGAACACTGCACATACGATAAACACCCACTCTGTGTTCACTGAGGCAGGTAAAAGGCACTGTAATTACCTGCACTTCACTGCCACATCAGCGGTGTTGTAATCACTATTTTTCGCTCACACACCATTACCAAATGCCAACCTCATTCTGATAATAATACTATAAACATATATGAACACTGCACATACGATAAACACCCACTCTGTGTTCACTGAGGCAGGTAAAAGGCACTGTAATTGCCTGCACTTCACTGCCACATCAGCGGTGTTGTAATCACTATTTTTCGCTCACACACCATTACCAAATGCCAATCACATTCTGATAATAATACTATAAACATATATGAACACTGCACATACGATAAACACCCACTCTGTGTTCACTGAGACAGGTAAAAGGCACTGTAATTGCCTGCACTTCACTGCCACATCAACATGTGTTGTCACTCACACAGCTGGACAGATACTGATGCGCGCTTGGTCAGGGGTGGGGTGGGGGGCCCAGGGGGTGGGAGGTGGGGCCCCAGGGGGAAAGAGGGAGGTGGGGGTCGGCTGGAGTGAAAGAACTTAATAGCTACTCTCCCTTGAAACAATTGGCGCACGGAAAAAACGCGGGGTATTCAAAATATTCACTAACATTCGAGAATGACCCCCGCGGTTTGGTCCAGTTTTTGCAACGTCATTCTGGAATGACACCCGCGGTTAAAGGGTTAATAACTCTGCACAGAATAAAGCTATAGAAAAAAATAAGGTACCATTAGAAAATACTAACCTTCAGCTTTCCATTGATGTAGGTTTCATGACTTTGTTGACTTTCACAGGACGGGGAGAGCCGTTAGAAGTGAGGGGTGTGAAATAACTATTTTACGCCCCACACACCAGTACCAAATGCCAACCACTCTCTCATAATAGTAATATAAACATATATGAACACTGTACATACGATAAACACCCACTCTGTGTTCACTGAGGTAGGTAAAAGGCACTTCAACGCGGCTGCGCCTGCTCTTCACTGCAGCTGCGCCTCACTTCACTGCGGCGGCACCTGCTCACTGACGTTTCATGCGATCTTTTCATTCTTTCTAACTTCTAATATTATTTTACATATAATCTGGGCAATATACATTATATTTACACTGCACTTATTACTATATTGCGTCACTGGCGCATCACAGAATTACACACGTGCCGCAGAATTACACAAGTGCCGCAGATTCTCTTATTACAATATCACTTATTATACTGGTCAATATTTACATTTTTTTCTAGGCAAAATATCCCTTATTACTACATTATCCATTATACAATTATTGGCAAAGCACGTCACTGTCGCATCACTATATATCACTGTCACTTTCAGTATTTACTCAGAGTGGTACTCGGCAAAGCACGGAGTTACACATAGAGCGACTTGGCATTCCAGGCACTGGTGTGTGCTCATTTT
>NW_027644659.1:5000-24990 GCF_032717465.1 Coenobita brevimanus | reverse complement strand
GTAATGTGGTTGTGTGGGGTGTGGTGGGGTAGGTATGGGTATGGGGTTGAGTGGGGTGTGGGTGTGGGTTACGGTAACTTGGTTGGGTGGGGTGGGGTGTGGTGGAGTAGATGTGGGCTTGGGTGTGGTGTGGTGGTGTAGGTGTGGGGTTGTGTGGGGTGTTGTGGGGTAGGTATGGAGTTGGGTGGGAAGTGGTGGGGTTGGCATGGGGTTGGTTGGGGTGTGGTGGGGTAGGTATGGGGTTGGGCCGGGTGTGTGGGGGGGTATAGTTCAATATTACTATAGTCACTAGTGGTACACAGTCCTACTGCTTGTTTCTCTGTACTCAGTATGTGCTTTGTTCTGTACATGTACTATCGTCTAGTACAGTGCCCTACGGGTAAAACTGCAAAAACTGTGATGTGATGTACTATACTGTAATTTTTTATAGTGTGTACTCTTGTGCTTTGTGGTGTTGGCTGGTGTAGTACAATGTGCTATGTAACAACTGATTCAGCATTTACTCGGGATATATTAGAATACATTACTAGGCTAGTGTAGTTCAATGTGCTATGTAACAACTGATCCAGCATTTACACGTGAGATATTAGAATACATTAGTACACTAAAACACACAGTGAAGGAACACAGAAGAGTGAAACACATCACACAAAACCACAACACCCAACACAAATCAACACAACACCACATCATGGCACAAGACCACACCACAACACAACACACCTCACCACACCATGCCACAAGACCACACCACAACACAACACACCATGCCACAAGACCACACCACAACACAACACACCATGCCACAAGACCACACCACAACACAATACACCACACCATGCCACAAGACCACAACACAATACACCACACCATGCCACAAGACCACACCACAACACAATACACCATGCCACAAGACCACACCACAATACACCACACCATGCCACAAGACCACAACACAACACAACACACCATGCCACAAGACCACACCACAACACAACACACTATGCCACAAGACCACACCATAATACAACACACCATGCCACAAGACCACACCACAATACACCACACCATGCCACAAGACCACAACACAACACACCACACCACACCATGCCATAAGACCACACCACAATACACCACACCATGCCACAAGACCACACCACAGTACAACACACCATGCCACAAGACCGCACCACAACACAACACACCATGCCACAAGACCACACCACACCACAACACACCACACCATGCCACAAGACCACACCACACCACAACACAACACACCATGCCACAAGACCGCACCACAACACAACACACCATGCCACAAGACCACACCAGCTTGTGGAAACTGGTCTGAGGTGGGCGAGGAGGGTGAGATGACAGTATTTGTGTATGGTATCGTGTGCTGGGTGTTGTTTTGATGTTCCTTGGTGTGGGTGGATGTGCTGCCATGTAATATAGTGGATGTTGTGGGTTTGTGGAGGCTGCAGCAAGAAACTGGAGTCCTCAAAGTCAAGGATCACCTAGACATGAGAATCACCCAGACTGCATTGCACACAATCACCTACGTCAGCAACAAAACATACACTCTTTGAGAGCTCTGTGGGAAAGCCCGGTCTCGGCCACGGCCTTCCTAAGGGACTCGGGGCTGTTCGGCCAGACAGCCTAGGGAACTACTACTACTACTACTACTACTACAACTACTACTACTACTACTACAACTACTACTACTACTACGCCATACCTGAAGACCAAAAAAGAACACAACACACCTGATGTGTCCACACCAAAGCATACAATACATGTCCACACCACACCATACCACACATCCCCACACCACACCATACCACACATACCCACACCACACCATACCACACATACCCACACCACACCATACCACACATACCCACACCACACCATACCACACATGCCCACACCACACCATACCACACATGCCCACACCAGATCATACCACACATCCCCACACCACACCATACCACACATACCCACACCACACCATACCACACATACCCACACCACACCATACCACACATGCCCACACCACACCATACCACACATGCCCACACCACACCATACCACACATGTCCACACCACACCATACCACACATACCCACACCACACCATACCACACATACCCACACCACACCATACCACACATGCCCACACCACACCATACCACACATACCCACACCACACCATACCACACATACCCACACCACACCATACCACACATACCCACACCACACCATACCACACATGCCCACACCACACCACACCACACATGCCCACACCACGCCATACCACAACAAAACACACGTCACAACCCACCACACTACACCACAACAAAGTGCAACACAGCACACCACAACACAGCAGAAATTAACACGATCCAACATACTACAACACCACACAGCAAACCACATCACACTGCAGCACAACACACTACACCACAACACACTGCAACACGGCACAAATAAACACAAGACAATACACGTGTTACAACACATCACAACACAGCACACCTCAGTACAAATGAACACATTCCCAGACAACGAAGGACTCTGCTAATCAATACATTCCCGTGTGTACATCTGCATACACACACATGTACACACAGGAAGCATGCTCACACACACACACACACACACACACACACACACACACACACACACACACACACACACACACACAATATTAACTGGTGTTTGTGTTCAATACAATGCCGTCTGTTTTTACGCATATGTTTTTTTAAATGATATTATTGAAAAAAAAAAAGACCAAAAAATCGTGGTAGAAGGTTATATTATTTTTGGTTACCTCGTACACACTCAGCTGCTGCCCTGTATCCACCAAAACCCTGTGATTGCAACCACAATATAATATATTGTGGTTGCAATCACATGGTTATATATTGTGATTGCAATCATAAGGTTATATATTGTGGTTGCAATCACATGGTTATATACTGTGGTTGCAATCATAAGGTTATATATTGTGGTTGCAATCACATGGTTATATACTGTGGTTGCAATCACATGGATATATATTGTGGTTGCAATCACAGGGTTATATATTGTGGTTGCAATCACAGGGTTATATATTGTGGTTGCAATCACAGGGTTATATATTGTGATTGCAATCATAAGGTTATATATTGTGGTTGCAATCACATGGTTATATATTGTGATTGCAATCACAAGGTTATATATTGTGGTTGCAATCACAGGGTTATATATTGTGATTGCAATCATAAGGTTATATATTGTGGTTGCAATCACATGGTTATATACTGTGGTTGCAATCACATGGTTATATATTGTGGTTGCAATCACAGGGTTATATATTGTGGTTGCAATCACAGGGTTATATATTGTGCTTGCAATCACAGGGTTATATATTGTGGTTGCAATCACAGGGTTATATATTGTGGTTGCAATCACAGGGTTATATTATAACCCTGTGATTGCAACCACAGTATATAACCATGTGATTGCAACCACAATATATAACCATGTGATTGCAACCACAATATATAAGGAGGTGATGGTAGTGAAGGCCTTAATACAGGGATGGAACTTATAATGACTAACTTAAACTAATGGAAGAATTTACACTTGTTATATTTTTCCAGGTCACCAGTCACTACAGAGTCAACAGTGCCACTACTACAAATATGGTGAGTACACTGTTACCCTGCACACACCACAAAGCCAGTCAGGAGACAGGACGTGTGTGCTGGGCAATCCCCAGGTCCTGTCCTCCCCACTTACTGTTTTTAATCAGCCCATACACCACTGACCGGGCTAATGTATGGCCCGGCCTGCACTATATGTGCAGGGAATCTTTCAACAACAACACTGTTACCCTGCTGACAGTACATGGCTTGTGCTTTGTGTATTTGAGGCAGTGAGAAGCACACACACACACACACACACACACACACACACACACACACACACACACTATGCTGTACTATACAAAGGAGGTTGTCACATTCAGGACTAGTGTACAAAGGTTCTTAATTCATATGTTGTTGGACATACAGTTTGTGGATAAAAAGATCAATATTCACTACTGTACTGTCTCTCACTATTAATATTAGTGTTACTGTACATGTTACAGTACAATAGCATATTCTGTTATGGCATGTTCACCATACTGTTATCACACCACCACTTGTACAGTCGCCACAAGAAGTGATGACAGAGTTTCAGATTGCTTCAGACACTCTGTACTGCCATGCTTTCCGTGAAAACTTACTGAATTCAAGGTAAAAATTTCTGTACTTCATCACGTCATATAGAAAAGAAAAGAAATAGTATATCACGCTAATAATTATGAGAAATGAATAACATGAGGCAATGATATATTAGAAGCTAACCTGTAACATATGTTTTCCCGATTTGAATATGTAATGTATTACTCGGCGCGTGGTGCACAGCATATCCCCGTGCTCGTGTGTATGTCCCAGGATTTCATAAACTGATTATCTAGTTTCGAAGGCCAACCTAGGAAAATTCTAGTGAATGCAATACACTACTTGCTTTTCAAATGCAATGGTGATGACAAAGGAACAATAAGGATGCCACAAAAATTATTCTTAGTAAGGTTACCCTACCCAAAGCTGCAGCAAGATCTTTTCTGCCTCTTATTCCTTGCCTCCCCTAGCATATAATCAATGTAATTATATACTACCCTATTGATACAAAATTAATATAGTCGTGGCGTGTGACTCTGAGGATATTATTATCATGCCGTGGCAACCTACCCCTCAACAGTGCATCCAATTTCGTGTATAATATGAGATGCATGTGATTCGTGTATAATATGTTCGTGTATAATAATATTCGTGCATACTATATTCGTGCATAATAATATGATTTGTGTATAATATGATACGAAATTGGACGCACTTTTGACTGGTAGGTTGCCAGGGTACGATAATGACAACCTCAGAGTCATGTGCTGCGACTATAGGTATGACAGATTATATCTTTTTCTCTGACACTAGGCAGTAAAGAGGACTAGAACATGGGCTTACAAATTTGTGCAATGCAAAAGTGCATACTTGTTCCATCTTTTAAATCTGGAATACTTTTCTTTTTAAACTGCTGTGTCTTGTCTACTTGAATATACTGAGTTGGAAGTGTGGAACTCACTGCGGTTTTTATTACATTTTATTACTCTTGCCTGTTGTTCAGGCACCGAGGATAATACAGACTATGAAACAATTTGCATCCTCCATGGAGCTCAGACTCTCAGCAAATTGGCAAGGTTCTTTTATATTTCATTAAGTGATAGTTTTCAAGCTTATACTAAGTCTTCCACAGATTTTTCTTAGTGGAAAAGTGGCCAAATGCGATGTAATAGCTGCATGTCTGTCAGTAAAAGTTGTCTTCATTTGTGCTTGTTGATCGAGCCATTTAACATCGCCTACGAACTTACGCCGCATTCCCACTTTCTGTCGTCATCCATGGAGACAACAAAAACGGAAATAAATAACTTTTAACTATTCACCAGTAGTCTAACGGTAAATATCTCGTAAATAAAAATAACAGATCTTCATTGTTTATTGAAGGCCTTGTCTTTTCAGTCTTACGATACCAGAAATAATTGCTTACTACCACAGTAGACTTAAACTCCGCAACTTATTCCTGACTGTCCTTGAGCGATAGTTCTGAAATTTCAATTAGTTCCATTTAGGATTTCTTATTATCGTAACTAACAAACTGTTTCCTACAATTCTGAAATGCATAAGCACTTTGTCATTTACTTATTGTTATGCCACGTACTCAGAGATCAACTTCTTTCTCTCTGAGTATGTGGGTCCAATATTGGGTTCTTTCTAAGACCCAGAGCATGCAACCAATGGAACAGGGCTTAAAACCACAAAGAATACAGTGACTTGACACAATACAATGTGATAGATTACCCACACTATATGAAGTATAAACATCTGAGTCTGGGACTAGTGGCCCCCAGGTGTGGGAGGTGTCTCGTCAGGTGTGCACTCTCTGAAGGGGCGTGGTACCACTATTTTACTCTTGATCGTCGGGTGAGGGCTGCTGGGTGGTGTAGAGGGAGGCCTTTCATTGGAGGGACCTCCGTCAGTGTGTCGGCTCTCGGGGCTGGGGCCGAACAGATCGGGTAGGCGTGCTTCCTAGCACCTGCCCCTCATGGGGAACAATTTGCTGGTTTGTCTAGGGAGGTCTCGGCCGGGAGTTCTGGGGGCGTCCCTCTGCATCTGGTGTCTGCAGTCTCACCTTCGTCGGGAGTCTGACAAGGGCTGCCTGCGGTCTCTCCTCCTTCAGGAGTCCGACATTGACTGGTGACTTAGGGGCGCTGGTTGTAATGAGTGTACCCCAGGACTCACTATAAGGCCACTCCAGACCTCTTCCAGCAGTGACTCTGCTGGGGAGCCTGCTCTGCCCCCTGTGGTGCGGGGAGAGTGAGAGGGACGTCCCTTTCGGCCTCTGGAGGAATAAGGCGAGCAAGGGGCGTGACCCGCTCGTCTCCTGGAGGAGTGAGGCTAGCAAGGGTCGTGACCCTCTATAGGTGCCGAAGGTTCAGCAGATGAGGCCCACATGGTGAGTGGGGCCTCCCTGACAGGCACAGTGGGCATCGCCTCGATTCTGCTAGGCACTGGGACTGCTGGTGAGAGACGTGTGGTGGGCATCTTCACGGTCCTGCTCAGGGCAGGGGCTGCAGGTGAGGGAAACACGGTGGGCGTCCTTTCCCCAACGAGCACAGTGGGCGTCGTCAGTCCTACAGAAGGCAGCAGGTGGAGGGAGCACGGTAGGAGTTCTTCCCCTGACAAGCACAGTGGGCGTCGTCGTATTCCTACTTATGGAGTCTGCTGGGACACAGATCCTGCCCCGATTCCGTTGAGTGCTGGTCCAGGTGGAGGGTAATGCAGCAGGGTGATGTACTGTCAGCGATTACTAACTTCTGCTCAGGGGTTACCCCTTCCTTCCCCCTCTACCCTGGACAGAGGGAAGGGGGAATCGCGAACAAGTCTTGTCCCCGCCTTCTGCCCTCAACTCCCCACCCTCCACCTCCAGCTGCCAGTTACTGATTAGGCACGCAAATTTTCTCATGTCCTGTAAACATGACTAAACTGTCGTCGCACACGCTTACAACTGCCAAGAATTGGACTATATTTTTAGAATAAATTATTACCGTAAAGAATGAGTAGTTGAAGGGAAGGTTTGGAGCCAGCAGATCCAGAAGTTAGAATGACTATATTTGTAGTCGCCACGCTGTCAGTGAAAAATTTAATTCGTGTGTGTGTGTGTGTGTGTGTGTGTGTGTGTGTGTGTGTGTGCAGTTTATAAGCCCAGCTACCCAGCTATGTGAAGTGGAACGGTCACTCTAATAAAAAATTACGAATATTGGTCTGGTGTTCTTTATTTGAACTTGGCACATAACGAGAAATACAATTATATATATATAAAAAAAAAAATTAGCTTTCCATACATCTGACCTAAGTGTGTGTGATAAATGTTGCCTGCACACGATATACGAAGGAGCGGTGATGGTATAACTGACTGCTGATCAGGCCTAAGGTGGGGGGAGGGGAGGGGTGAGAGGTGGGGAAGTCTTAAGACAAAGAACGAGAGAGAAGGGGGAGAGGGGGAGAGAAGCAAAGAGAAAGTTATATAATTTTAAAAAGAGTGAGTGGGAAAAGTAAATTCAGAGAGAGAGAGAGACAGCTGGGGGAAGTGAAAAGGTAAGCACTGGAACCCAGAATTGTGCAGCGGACGACACTGGATTACAATGATGGTGAATATTTTCAATTTGAGAATGCAGTTCAATACGGTAATAATTTATTCTAAAAATATAGTCCAAATCTTGGCCGTTGAAACGTGTGGATGACAGTTTAGTCATGTTTACAGGACATGAGAAAATTTGCGTCTAATCAGTAACTGGCAGCTGGAGGTGGAGGGTGGGGGAGTTGGGGGCAGAAGGCGGGGTAGACTTGTTCGCGATTCCCCCCTTCCCTCTGTCCAGGGTAGAGGGGGGAAGGAAGGGGTAACCTCTGAGCAGAAGTTAGTACGCGTGACTGTGCAGTACCTCTAGTTGATTCCGTTGAGGGGAAGAGGGGTGCGTGGTGGTTGGGGACGTATGTCCATCTTGTCCTGATCTCTTGTTCTCTTCTCATGCCTCTATATGGTCTCCCCTTGGTACTACCCGATACCTATCTTGTATTTCACATATTGTTTTCTATTACAGTTTTACATAATAGGTGTGATCTTGCAAAGATATAAGAGGAATATTATCCATTATCACTTACTGCAACCTTCTGGATACTCCATTGTCACTTCTTAGGCCGACTGTACAGTATGGACGTCATTTATATAAAGCTCATGTTATTGCTTTCTTTCTTAGCATCAGTGAGTTATGAATATTAAAACTGCCTTTTAGGTTGTAAGGTCAGCAATGTCCATCATGTGTTACATGTAAGCAATCAATGTTATTGTTGTTGCACAGGACAATCCTGAGGAGTGCAGTGTGTGCTGCATCACCTATGATGAGAGTGAGCGTCGGCCACGCACTCTGCCGTGTGGCCACACCTTTTGTTCGTCCTGCATCTTACAACTGACCACAGCCAACCAGCTGACCTGCCCTGACTGCCGTGCCAGCCATCCCGCCACCTCTCTGGATAATTTCCCAGTAAGCTATGCAATGGAGGCTTTTGTCAAAAAGTTTAAGAATGTACAGCTGGCACAGACAGCAGGAGCAGCTGGTGGAAAGCCAAGTGTAAAACCTGCAGCAGAAAAACAAATGTCAGTCAAAACAAGAGGTGGCACAACCCAGGAGAGGCCCAGTGGGATGAGCAAGAAGCTTTGGTCCCTGCTGGGGGAGCAAAAGAACAGCATGAGGAGCCAGGTTACAGGCTCCCAAAACACCCAGTCCCAGCTGGACCAGTACGTGACCTGGCTGACCGACCAGAACGAACAAAACCACCAGCTGTTAAAAAAGGTGGAGGAATTCACACACAACATGGGCACATTTGAGAAGCTGATAAAGGAGGAGGTGGCCAGAGTGGTGGCCATGAAGCAAGAAGGAGAGGAAGGAGTGAAGCAGCTGGAGGCCAGACTGGAGTGTCTGCGGAATGCCAACACAGCACAGGAGGCTGACACAGCCATTGACCACGCTGACCAATGCAGTGTGGAGGTTGAAGACTGGAGACAGAAGTGCCAAGAACAGTTCCCTGATGTTAACATTGTCACCACCAGCATGAAGGTAGGCAGCCACTCCCTTCTACTTGTACCACCAGGCTTCTGTAGTAACATGAGCACACTTACACTGACATATAAACTTGTGATGTGTGAAGTATACTATCGCCGACACTTATGGCTGGTACAGTCAACATTGTCAGTCTTCTCTTTCCTAAGTGTGAATCCCGTGCAGCTCGACTCAGTTCTTCGAATCGTTTACTGGTGAGAGGGCGGGAGATGTCTGGTGCAAGTATAGGTAGTGGCGGTGTTTGGGGTGGGGTGGGTGGGGGTGGGTGGGGAACGTGACTGAGTAAATGTGGCATCAGTGTAATACAGATGTGGCACAAATGTATTTGTTAAAAACGTAGGTTTACGATGTGAATGAGCTAAAACAACCTCTTTTTAGTGGTAACGACACTGAGTTAGGGATTCCACATATATCTCAGAATGCTACCACAAGCTGTGTGTTGAGGTTAACACATACAGGAATTGTCATTTAGCGGCAGTGCTAGAAGTCTGATAAATGGTACCAGTTGGAAGTGGTGGCATGTTACATAGGTCTGACAGGTTAATAATTGGGGACACTAATTACAGTTTTAACGAACAAGCGGCAAAAGGTATTGCCGTAGCATCTGACTTTATAACAGATAACCCATAAAGAACAGCTACAGTGTATTGTGCATAATATGACCATACCCACAATAATATGAGTTTTTTCAAGTGTGTCAGATATGTTAAATTACACAATGCAGAGGAAATACTGCAGATATCAATTCCTTGATGGTTCCATAAATTTCGAGTTACATAATTATAATGTTAATGGGGTTATCATGTTACGAGCACACATCGTAAGATATCTGTTCCTTTAACTTATCTGTATTCATGTAATCTTCGCCATGCGAGTCTCTTTCACAGATTGTGGTAGTGACAGTTGGTAATTTGTAACACTACAAGCACAAAGTAAAGGCATACAGTAGTATGGAAACGACAACACAAATTTTGTCATTTATATTCATTCAGTATAAATGTCCAGCCATCCTTCGTTCTACAGTATAACCTCCTGGAGACTATGGGTCTTGTTGGAATCTTTCGTAGTCATAGGGCAAGTATAAACCAAACTGTTTAGACCTGGATAGAACCAACAGCTCCTCGTTCAAGCACTCCTTAGGCCTTGTGCCAACTGCCAGTATAAGTCTGCCTGCAGGGGTCAACCTCCAAACCATCCATCAGGCGATTGTCACCCTCAAACTTGGTGCCATTAAGTCTCGCCTCTCAGTGAGACCAGGTGTATACCGAGGTGTTGTCCAGACACCAAGAAGCATTTCTACACCATTCACAGTTCAGGATTCACAATGAACAGACAGGAAAAGCAAGTACTCCTTCGAGGGCAGATCGCTGGTCTGCGGAAAGGAGGCTCGAGTATTTAGGCCATCGCCAGTCAGTTAGGCATATCCCCAACAACTGTAACAAAATGGATCAAGAGGTGGGAGGAGACAGATCTTACTAACCAGGGTAAAAAAGCCTAACTATGGAAGATTTGGTCAGTAGTTACTTTTCTTGCCAAACGTGTATGTCGAACGTGTCTGATGTGACTCTGTTTCATAATGTTTTTGCTGACATTATTATTTATACTGTCTAGTGTTATAAATTGTACATTAACCCGTAATACAGCGTCAACGATGTATGACATACTTTTGACCTACAAAAATGCAAACCAGCATCAACGACGTTATACTAACCCTGTTGTATAGGTAACAGGACACCAGTTTAGTGTGACGGATCATCTCCCTTGCAATCCTCCCTCACACCACAGTCCACCAACATTTTCCTCTACCTCCCCGCCCACCCCAACCCTCCTACCTCCCCCTGTTCCCCAACTCCTCCCTCTAACACCGCTCCTATGAGCATGTAAAATAGTTGTTTGTACGTATTCTCTTTAAAATATTTCCTCAGCCAGGACACCGCGCTCCCGTGTAATGACACCTGTACAGGATGAGCGCATTATACAAGCAGCTGAGGAAACCCCCATAACGAACGCTGTGGCACTTCGGAACAGACTCCAACTGGATGTGTCTGTCAGTACAGTCTGGAGGCGGCTTCATAAGGCCGGAATACATCACCGGGTTCCTGCCAAAAAAGTTACTCACTGAAGCGCACCGTGCTGCCAGGCTTAACTTTGCACGTCACTATGTGGACCAAGGCCTAAACTTCTGGTCCAGGTGGTGGTCTGATGAGAAAACCTTCCGATCTTGCCATCACGGAAATGTACACGTGTGGAGGAAGAACAACACCTGGTGATGTTTAATAACTGAACTGTTGCAGAAACAATAATATTAAAGTATATGACCCTGATAATTCACACACACACACACACACACACACACACAAGATAAGGGTCACTTTTTAATCTTATGTGGTATATAAGTTCGTTTAATCAGTAATTAATAACAAAGATAAATGAGAAAGACCACGGTTCACTTTCCAATGCTAATGTGGTACATAAGTTGGTTAAATCACTAATTACTAACAGTGATAAATGTAAAGGTCCTGGTGTTGGTGGGTGTTCTGAATTATTATAATAGTCTTCCTTTAGTAATTCTAGACTCCTAAACGTCTCCGCAACAACTTCCCACAATATAGAGTTGTTACCCACGGATCACCTTCCTTTGATTTCCAAAGAGACTGGAGTGAAAGCAGTGTAGGCTACAATTTCCAATTATAGATTATTTTGTATTAATTTCTAATACAAACACGGTATCCCTCTAATATTATGTAATGTTTGTTCTTGCCAGCGATGAGCGAAACAATGTTTATGAAGAGACAAGAAGTGGGCACGTGACATGCAATGTGTGGGGTTATATTTCCATCCATGGCGTAGGAGATGTAGTGAAGATGCAGGGACGATTCAGTGCGCAAAAATATAGTCAAATACTGCAGGATTTCTTTCTACCTTCCTACGAGAGAAAAATTTCCCCTTCTCTCCTGGACCAGTCATCTTGTCCAAGATGGTTGTCCTGTACACACAGCAGGAGCAGTTAGGAATGGTTTAGTAGTCCAGAAAACCTGCAACTCCTACACTGGGCGAGTAAGGGTTGTGACTGTAACCCAATGGAAAATATCTGGGGAACCCTGGTTAACACATGGCAACCAGGACCAGAGAAAACGGCAGACCAGCTGACGGCCCACATTATGACTCAGTGGGAAATATTCCAAGGGAAACCACACCTCGTAAGGAATGAGGTGGCCAGCATGCCCGATAGGCTTCGGGAGGTTGTGGAGAAGCAAGGTGGCTGGACTCATTACTGAGGGATATGTTTGTGTAAAATAATATACTAAGATGTATTAACAGTGATATTATATTCCCTTAGTTAATGTTGCATTATGTTCTCTTGCATAACCAACTGTCAATATCACCGTGAGTAATACACTCGTGCCAATGACGTTAGCCCTTCAAGGTCTACTAAGAACTAGGGTATATTATACTGGCAAACACCTTAGGGGTTACAAAGATAAGATACAGAAATCTAAAGTTTGTGCCGTATCAGATAGTGCTGTTGGCTAAAGACAAATAATCATGTCTGATTATAAATGCCATAGCAATGGAAAGATTAACAATTATTCATGAACAAGCAAATATAGGATACTGCGGAATAAAAGTCAGTTCAGATCTCATGGTAAACATTATACTTATCTACGTCAAAAGTTAAGCAATCATCAAGGATTCAGTAATTGCAGCCTTTTTTTAAGCAATGTTGAACACACTTGAAAAAACTCATATTATTGTGGGTATGGTCATATTATGCACAATACACTGTAGCTGTTCTTTATGGGTTATCTGTTATAATGTCAGATGCCACGGCAATACCTTTTGCCGCTTGTTCGTTAAAGCTGTAATTAGTTTCCCCGATTATTAACCTGTCAGACCTATGTAACATGCCACCACTTCCAACTGTTACCATTTATCAGACTTCTAGCACTGCCGCTAAATGACAATTCCTGTATATGTTAACCTCAACACACAGCTTGTGGTTAGCATTCTGAGATATATGTGGAATCCCTAACTCAGTGTCGTTACCACTAAAAAGAGGTTGTTTTAGCTCATTCACATCTTAAACCTACGTTTTTAACAAATACACTTGTGCCACATCTGTATTACACTGATGCCACATTTACTCAGTCACGTTCCCCACCCACCCCTCCCCTCAAAACTGCCACCCTCTACACTTGCACCAGACATCTCCCGGCGACTCTCCCTCTCACTAGTATTATTAACGATTCGGAGGAACTGAGTCGAGCTGCACAGGATTCACACCAAGGAAAAAGAGGATAGACAACGCTGGTTGTACCAGCCATAAGTGTCTGCGATAGTACATTAGCACATAGTTGGCAGAGCCTTCAGCACTAATGTTTGTGTTAGTACGGACAGGTGCGTGAGGCCATCAGGACGGCCCTGGATGCACTGGCAGCAGAGACTGATGCCACACACACCCCCGCCCTTCCACCACACCCAGACCCGGCCTCCACCATCATGGACAAGATCAACACCATCACAAAGATGTCACAGCAAATAACAGTAAGTTACCCGCTACTGTCCCTAATCGTGCTTCCCCACCAGTATTGTCTCGAAATAGTAATATATTGACAGCTTCCATAAGAATATACTGATAGTGTCCCATGTAGAGGCAGTGGCTCAATCGGTAGAGAGGTAGCCTGCAGTCCTACCAGACCCAGGTTCAAATCCCCCTGGAGGAGGGAACGGTTTAAGGATTTGAATTTCATAAAACAGACTTTACTGATCTACCAGAAGAACCCCCGACAGGTCATAAAAATACTCCCGCTAATACCAATACACCAGTCCTGCATGAGACAGCCCTAGCATTTATTCAATATGGACAGTGGGTGTTGGCGCCGAAGTGGTGACATGTAGAGGTGTATGGTATGAAGGAGGACTACTGAGCCTTGGGAGCAGACTGTGAAGCCTATGCCCAGAGTCAGACACATTAAAAAAAAAATCTGGATGCTGTTTATATATACTAACGTATGGTACTGCCCACAGGTTGAGAACCTCCTGGAGATGAGTCAGCACATCAAGACGCTGGTGCAGGATGGCCTGGTATTTGCCGTCCAAGAAGACCAAGATGGCATCCGGTCCTCCAGGATAACCGTAGAAAATAACCAGATATACATGCACTGCCTTCAGGATCAGCCGCCACCCCCCCACACCCACACACTGCAGGTAACTCCACCACTGTGACATGTACCATCAACTCTCTCACCTGTTTTAGTCTTACTCCTTAACATCCACATAGCATATACCCGCCTGTGTTATACTGTGTCCAGCTGCATGTTTCCTATGCACATCAAACCACTGACTCACTCCCTCATCATTGCTTTTATACTCCATTCAACTTTTCTTCATCAGCGTTTATGTTATCATCAAGCTCTTCTTCCTTAATGCATTTCACCTTCGTTTTATGTTGCACAACAGCCTGTTTGTTCTTCAGCATCAGTAGACTTGAAATGCTTCAGTGTTTGCAGTGTTTACATAACATCCTGTTTGTTCTTCAGCATCAGTAGACTTGAAATGCTTCAGTGTTTGCAGTGTTTATCACTGAGTTTCATCACAATAGTTTGTAATGGCAGTGTCATTCTGTAGTTCAAAGCAGTTATTGGTTGTGACCTCATTCACATTATACAGTAATGCCCCATTCATCCAGATGTCCACTATCTTTACGATTCATAACCCAGACGCTGTTATCTGGCTGTATTAAACCATTATTTGTACATTTTTCCATTTTATCCAGATAAAATACTTGCAATCCGGTGGAAATTTTGGCTGCAAGAACATTTTTGTTGGGCTGGACGGGATTAGCCCAGTGGCGCCACGCTGTCTGGCTGGGTAGTTCACCCAGTGTCTGCTAGGGACTCCCTCGACCCTTCCCAGTTCCCACACATCAACCGTGTAGTGAACAGCTCCTCTCGTATAGTTACTATGGCAGCACAAGCGGTGGCTTTTGTGGTTATTCCCAACCTGCTTCAGGCCTTGCTGTTCCTTGCATGCCTCTTCCTAGGGTGTGTGATGATGGTCCTTCCACCACAGAAGAGGAAGAGGGTAATGATGACCCTGCAGAAGAAGCAAGAGATCCTCGGTAAGATTGATGTGGGATGGTCGACTTCCCACATCTTAAATAGTATGACCTGGTCCGCTGAACCCTGCATGACATCAGGAAATCCCATAACAAACTGACCCAGTACACAGCAGACTTTGGCAAGAGCAACAAACGCAGTGCCAAATGGAAAGCTATGGGCATCCCCAGCATGACAGTGTCAACCGTTCAACATTAACCTAGTACTGCCAGCAACGGGCTGCAGGCGTGCAAGTGTGTGGGACTGAGTTGAAAGGCGCTGCTGGGAAGTTTGCCCACCTTCACAATGTCCCTGACTTCAAGGCATCTGAAGGTTGGTTGTTCAGGGTCAAGCTTCAACATGGCCTTACAAATCGTACATCCAGTGGCAAAGCTGTGGACACTAGTGAGGAGGGGAAGGAAGAGTTTCATCAGGTTCTGTTAGGCTCGATTGAGGAGGGCCTCGCTTTCGGTCAAGTCTGTAATGCTGACAATAATGGCCTCATCTATCATTCCCTGTAACCCAGTAAATCATTGACAACGCTGGGTGGTAACCATATAACCACACCATAGGGTCAGGTGCAGCCAGCTACAGCGCCGGTTAAATGGATGGAAATGCAAATGTGGCATCCACTCATAAACCAAACCACACTTTTCCCAGTGTCTGGCTGTGGTGAGGCACAGTCAGCCGCAAGTGAGCACCAGTACACTGCATGGGATAAGCCTGCAGGGATGGTTACTTGCCTGTGGTTGATGGGTCTGGCCAGAAAGACTGGGGCTGATCCTACAACAACCTATCAGTGTACACAAAGCATCAGCTGTACCGTGAACAACCTCAGTGGGGACTGAACAACCTCAGTGGGCACTGAACAACCTCAGTGGGCACTGAACAACCTCAGTGGGCACTGAACAACCTCAGTGGGCACTGAACAACCTCAATGGGGACTGAACAACCTCAATGGGAACTGAACAACCTCAGTGGGGACTGAACAACCTCAGTGGGCACTGAACAACCTCAGTGGGCACTGAACAACCTCAATGGGAACTGAACAACCTCAATGGGGACTGAACAACCTCAGTGGGCACTGAACAACCTCAGTGGGCACTGAACAACCTCAGTGGGGACTGTACAACCTCAGTGGGGACTGAACAACCTCAGTGGGCACTGAACAACCTCAGTGGGGACTGAACAACCTCGGTGGTATTTTTTGTACAAGTCTGGAGTCATTTGCTTTGATCCTTTTGACTAAGTAATCCAGAACTGGTTATGTCGAGGCAAATTAGAGGAAGACTCCAGCCCAGCACCTCAGACCAACTTTATGGGGCCAGGAAAGGCTTGTCATATACTATCTCCATTGTTCACCCTTAAATTAACTTGGGTTTTGAGGTGATAAAGCTTCTTTTCAAAGCAACGTGTCAATTATAGTAAAAAGAAAGTTGGTCTTACCTTGAAGGCTGACTTACACCGCTGACGACAGCAGTTACATCAAGCTGTTTGCCACTCGTTGTCCACACCTTTGCTCCTCGTTCAACTTCTCATTATCGGCCATGTCTTCACCTCTTTCAGCGTCTTTACTCCAACCATTTTCAGCATCAGTATATTGCCATAGCCTCAGAATATATATCAGTTTGTGAGAGACTAACGAGGAGAGTATGTGAGTGAGGTGCAAGGGGAGAAGCTGAGGATGAGATGGAGGGATGGAGTAGAGATGTATATGTGAGAGGGGATGTGAGCTGGGGGGAGGGCCGTGCAATGGCGGCAGAAAGGGAGAAGATGGTGATTTGTTTGTGGCCACCCCTTACGGGATCAAGGCGTCTGGTAGTAGGTAACCAAACATTGGATACTACCAATATTACTATACTCTTTTCACTCTAACTTGGCCAAGATTTTCACAGTTTTTCAGCTTGTTTCTTAGTTCAGTGGCAGAATGAGACAATGCTATGGCCCTACATCCTTTCCCTAGCACTTCTTTGTGACTAGCATCATAAAATGACAATACTATGGCCCTACATCCTTTCCATAGCACTTCTTTGTGACTAGCATCTTAAAAAGATAATACTATGGCTCTACATCCTTTCCATAGCACTTCTTTGTGACTAGCATCATAGAAAGACAATACTATGGTTCTATAT
This sequence comes from Coenobita brevimanus, assembly GCF_032717465.1. Classification (NCBI taxonomy): domain Eukaryota; kingdom Metazoa; phylum Arthropoda; class Malacostraca; order Decapoda; family Coenobitidae; genus Coenobita; species Coenobita brevimanus. Next base: position 7,493 of record NW_027644659.1, on the reverse strand, counting down.
CCTTTCCATAGCACTTCTTTGTGACTAGCATCATAGAAAGACAGTACTATGGTTCTATATCCTTTCCACAGCACATCTTTGTGGCTAGCATCCTCCTCCACCATCGTCATCATCATCATCATCATCATTGGGACCTCCTTTCCCACCTTAGGGCAGGGTGAGGAGTAGCAATCTCCAGACAGCCCAACTTTGGCCAGACCAATGGGCCTCGCTTCCATTCGCTCATCATTCAGGCCCCCGGAATCCCGGCTCTATCTGATACCCCCAAAACATTCGATACGTTCTGTAGCTTCACATAAACATATCGGATTGAGTCAATCTGACGCTGCCACGTTATAAAGGGTTGCCAAATCCCTGATCATGCACTTCTTCTCACAACATTCATCCAACCAGCTCGATCTCTTGTCAGTCCCTAGCCTAAACGACTTTCAAACCTCTCTTCCTCACACACTCATCCACCATATCTCTCCACCTTCTCCTTGACCTACCTCACCTCCTCCCTTCTTCAGATTCGCTCAGATATACCTTCTTCACCACTCTATTGTTATCCATTCCCTCCACATGCCCATATCATCTCAGTACACTCTCTTTGATTCTGGTGTCCACCGACTTCCTCACTCCGCAACTTCCATGAATCACATTATTTCATATCCTTTCCACCCTCTGTACTCCACATACATTCCTCAGCAGTCCCATCTCCACTGCTGTCTTCTTGACTTTTCATTTGCATGCCACACCACAGTCGTACATCCATATGTTAAATTTGGCACTAACACTCCTTCATGTAAGCCCCGTGCAGTTGCAACACCCAAGCCTCTGTTTCTTATCAAGGCCTTCATTGCACCAGCTACTTTCCTTCCTTGTGTCACTCTACTTTCCACTTCTTTTGCACATTTTCCTCTCTTTTCTATCACTGTACCCAGGTATTTGAACTCTCTCACCAATTCCAGTCTCTCTTCATTCACTGTAATATCACACTGGGAGTCACCTTCTCTCTCAGTAACCATCACTTTACTCTTTTCTACATTTACTCTCAAGGCACGACGCTTACAGACATCAGCAAAACTCAGCACTGGCCTACCAAGTTCTTGTCCGGTACTTGCAAGCAGCACTGCATCATCAGCATACAACAAATATGAGATATTCCATCCATCACCATTCATTACCAACGCCATCCCTCTCTCCACTACTCGTGTTTTTACTTCTCTCATCACCCTATCCATATAATATATATATATATATATATTGAACAACCATGGGTATATATATATACTGTATATATATATATATATATATATATATATATATATATATATATATATATATATATTTAACAACCATCGGTATATCATACATCCTTGTCGCACACCCACACCGATCGTGAACCATTCACTTAGATGCCCATTTACCCTTAAACACTCCTCACCACCATCATAAAACTCTTAACAGCACCTAGCAGCTTACCATCTACACCGTACATGCACAAAACCTTCCACAATGCTTCTCTGTCTACTTTGTCGTATGTTTTTTTCAGATCCTAGAATGCCATAAACACCTTATAATTCATCTCAGAAGCCTTCTCCTCTATCTGTCTCACTGCAAATATTTGATCCACACGTCTCCTTCCACCCTGTTCATCACCCACAAGGACTTTTGATATCTCTCTTACTTTCTCTATAATAATTCTTCCATATACCTTCCCTACCACACTCTAATAAGCTTATGCCACGATAATTCTTGCACTCACTTCGCTCACCTTTATTTTTGTACAGGGGTACAATCACAGCCTTTTTCCACTCTGTTGGCACAGTTTCACTCATCCATGCCTTCTTACATATCTCCAACAAGCACTTCATTCCACTCTCTCCACTACACTTAAGCATCTCTGCATACACCTCATCAACCCCAGCTGCTTTCCCATTTTTCAGCCGCTTCACAGCACTCTTCACCTGTGCGAGTGTCACGTCTCCTGGCACTGCATTCCTTCTCTGCACACCCCCAAAACCAATCATGTTTACAGCCGCTACGCAGCTGCCAATTTTAGGCCAGGTTAGAGTAAAATGAGTCTAGTTTAAGAGGTTCCTAGCACATCCTCTGTAGCTATTTAACCTAGTGCTTCTTTGTTACTTATCATATTTTACTTTAAATTGGCTAAGAGTGTTAAAACCTGAATAAAAACTTGGCAGGGATAAGGCACTGAATAAGGAGGCTGCCAGAGATCGAGCAGCGTGGAAATCCACCATTAGGTGACCAAGGCCAACGCATGCATGTTGAAGCCTTTATAAATGATACAATACTGAGAGTGTGACATCAGGGGTAAGGGAGTGAACAGGAAGACTGCCAGAGATTGAGCAGCGTGAAGAGGCGCCATTAGGTAACCAAGGCAGACGCATGGAAGTAGGTTGGAGCCTTTATAAATGATACAATACTGAGAGTGTGACGTCAGGAGTAAGGGAGTGAATAGGAAGGCTGCCAGAGATTGAGCAGCGTGGA
>NW_027644658.1:80000-86613 GCF_032717465.1 Coenobita brevimanus | reverse complement strand
TATTAAACATTAGCGGGTACCCCTGTGGAAGATTTTTGTCAGCTTGATAGGTGTAAGGAACTGAGTCTTAGATGCATTAAAAACAACAAGATTATTTTACCCTCAGCTTCAGAGATACGAGCCAAGTCAGACATTAGGTGTGCCATAGCCTCATCCCTTGTTTGTTGAAGTAACTGTTGAGATGGGCTTTGCGGGAACCGAATGGAAAGGTGAAGGGTGGAGTCATCAGCGTATGAGTGGACAGGGTTAGATGTACAGCTTAGAAGGTCACTGATGAATAAAAGGAAGAGGGAGTTGGTGATAGGACAGAGCCCTGAGGAACACCACTGTTGACAGATCTAGGAGAAGAACGATGGCCAGTCTACAACAGCAGCTATAGAACGACCAGAAAGGAAGCTAGCGATGAAGGCACAGATAGAAGGATAGAAACCGTAAGAGGGCAGTTTGGAAATTTAAGCATTTATGCCAGACTTGGATCGAAAGCCTTAGAGATGTCAAGTGCAATGGCAAAAGCTTTCAAGCCAAAGTCCCTGAAAGAAGGATGACCAGGAGTCTGAAAGGTAGGTGAGAAGATCGCCTGTGGGAGCATCCCTGACTGGAACCCGTGATTGATGATCAGAAAGAAGGTTGTGATAGGGAAGATGCCTTAAAATTTTTCTCATTAAGAACTAACTCGAAAACTTTTAAAAATACAGGATGTTCAAGCAATTGGACGACAGTTGGAGGGTTGGGAGTGGTCACCCTTCTTTGGGACTGGCTGAATGAGAGCAAACTTCCAGCAAGAAGAAAAGGCACAAGTTGACAGACAAAGGTGGAAAAAGTTTGCCTAGGCAGGGTGTAAGCACAGAAGCACAGTTCTTGAGAACAACAGGAGGGACTCCATCAGTGTCCATATGCCTTGTTAGTATTAAGGCCAGTGATGGCAGAAAATACATCAGCTGAAGACATTTTAATTGTCAGCCATGAGGAAGCTTCAGAGTGCGGGAAGTGATGGGAGTGGAACAGCACTGGAATCGTCTAGGGTGGAATTGGAGGAGAAAGTCTGGCGCGAAGAGATTCTGCTTTATCAGTAGAAGAAATAGCTACAGAGCCATCAAAGTAGAAAAGAGGAGAGGGAAGGATGATGAGGTAAAGTTGTTAGAAAGGTTTTTGGCAAGGTGCCAGAAGGAGCGGGAAGAATTCGAGTTGGAGAGTTGAGAGCATTTAGTATGGATGAAATTATTTTTAGTAGAGCAAAGAACAAACTTAGCACGATTCCAGGCAGAAAACGTAAAGATGATGTGATTCAGGGATGGGTTGGCTCCGGTACCTTTTGTAGGCCCTCTCCTTGTTGCGGACAGCATTAGAACAAGCGTGATTAAACCAAGGCTTTCTTGCATTAGTCAAAGGGATATGAGAAAGTAATGTATGCGTTTCTCCATGCCCGAGAGAATAACCTTCGTAATGCGTACAAGGCACACTCAGATGTGCTCATGGCCATGGAAGCAATAATCATTCCATGGAAAATCAAAAGAAGTACTGCCTGAGGGCCTCCCAGTCTGCGACTCCAAAATGCCTAACAGATCGACGTTTTCCCCTGGAGTGGTTCCAGCTAGGAGCCGTGACCGGGAGTGATATTGGACAGGTTAAGGTGATAAGGTTATGATCGAAGGAGCCCAACGGAGAGAAGAGATTAACAGTGTAAGCAGAAGGATCAGTTGTAAAGGGAAGAGGTCAAGTATGTTGGAGCTCTCTCCAAGGCGGTCAGGGATACGGGTAGGGTGCTGTACAAGCTGCTCTAGGTCATTAAGGATAGAAAAGATGTAGGCTTGTACATGTTCAGGTGGATCAGTGAAAGGAGAGGAGAGCCAAAGGTGGTGGTGAACATTGAAATCTCCAAGAATGGAGATTTCAGAGAAAGGAGGAAATGGATAGAATGTGTTCCATTGTAGAAGTAAGATAAAGATAGTCGAAGAATTTTTGATAGTCAGTAGAATTAGGGGATAAGTAAATAGCACAGATATATTTAGTCAGAATGATAATTCTCTGTCTCTCTCTCTCTCTATTTTATCTCTTCCTCATAATTATACTTGTATCTTTCTCCTTTTCTCTCTCTCTCTCTCTCTCTCTCTCTCTTTCTCTCTCTCTCTCTCTCCTCTAGCCTCGTGCTGGGGTTTGCGTATCACTCTGGTGGGCCCAGGGAAGGCAACTGGTCAAACACCTGACACGTGACGCTAGCCTTCTTCTTCTCTCTCCATCTCTCCTTCCTTCCCTCTCTCTCAGCTAATGACAGGCCACGCTTACAAAATGACTCAGACAAATCACTATATGGCCTTACCTAATGCACATATCATTAAATGTAAAGAGACGCTTGGTATCTCTACTAAAAAAATTGAGAGAGAGAGAGAGAGAGAGAGAGAGAGAGAGAGAGAGAGAGAGAGAGAAGGGAGAAATTAAGGGAATGGTGAAGGGAAGCAGGAAGGTGTTTGGGGTGTGGAACATGAAGCGAGGTAATAGACAGAAAGGAAGAGAACTGGGGGAAGAGGAAGGAAAGGAGGAATGGGTGAAGGAAGAGTACGGGAAGGAGGAAGAGTGTGTGGGTGAAGGGAAGCGACGGTATAAGATGAGGGTAAGGAATGGTCAGGGATTTTTTACTTGGGTGTGTGTGTGTGTGTGTGTGTGTGTGTGTGTGTGTGTGTGTGTGTGTGTGTGTGTGTGTGTGTGTGTGTGTGTGTGTGTGTGTGTGTGTGTGTGTGTGTGTGTGTGTGTGTGTGTGTGTGTGTGTGTGTGTGTGGTGTCCAGAAGTAAGACGAGGTGGACGAGGAGAAGGAGGAAGGGTTAATGTCTGTGCAGAATAAAACATGAAGAATAAAGTTGGAATAAGGAAGTAAAAAGAAAGGGAATAAGGGAGGAATAAGCAAGTAAAAGAAGGGGGATTAAAGGAGCAATAAGGGAGGAATAAGGAGGTGGTGCAGGGGTGTTGGGGGGGGTGGGGGAGGCCGAGGAATGGCAGGGAGTTTGTATGGGGTGTGTGGGAGGGGTTCAGGTGACACTGCAGGGCTATGTGCAGAGACGGAGGCCATTTATCTCTTTTTATTCCTTTTTTTTGTTTTTCCTTTGGCCGTGGGCTCCTTCGGGCGCTGGGGGAGGGGGGGGAGTGTGGAAAATAGAGACTGAGAAGGAGAGGAAAGAGAGTGAAGAGGAACGAAGAAAGGGAGTGGGAGTGAGAGGAACTTTGTGGTAGAAGACTGTACGTGGAGGGATACTGCAAGAGTGGGAGGGAGAGGGACTGAGAGAAACGAAGGGAGTGGAGGTGAGAGGGATTATGAGCGAGAAGGAAGCGTGTAAGTGGGAGGCATGAGACAGCTGAGCGTGGGAAAGGGGTGGAGACTGAGTGGGAGTGAGTGAGAATGAGCATTGTGAGCAGGAAGGATGGGGAATGTCAAGGAGCAGACTTTGTGCTAGGGAAATGGGTATGAGGAATGAGGGAGTGGTTGTGAGAGGAGAGGGAGGGATGAAGGGATTGTGAAGAATTGTGAGGGTTGGAGAGGGACTGTCTTGGAGGGATTTAGGTGGATGGAAAGGGGGCAGGATGTGGGATGGAGGGAGGGAGAGGAGGACGGAGAGGGGGAGAAGGAAAAAGGGAGAGGGATTGTGAGGGCATAAAATTTCGAAGAGAGAGAGAGAGAGAGAGAGAATGTCGGATACTGGAAAATGTGTGTGTGTGTGTGTGTGTGTGTGTGTGTGTGTGTGTGTGTGTGTGTGTTATGTCTGAAGTTTGTGATGACTGAGTGGTTGTGAATGCTGAAGGATGACGATTACACACAGACAGACAGATAGATAGACTGGTAGATAGACAGCAGTAGAGAGATAAATATAGATAGATAGATATCGATAGAAGATGAGTAGATAGGCAGATGTTGCCTGCCCTCTCTCTCTCTCTCTCTCTCTCTCTCTCTCTCTCTCTCTCAAGAAATCCATCACTTCCACAAGCACTAAGAGAATTACACTATTCTTTTTCCTCTAACTTGACCCAAAATTGCCATCTCTCCATTTTGAATTTTGAACTATAACAATATATTAATACCAGAATGTAATGCTAGTCACGAAGAAGTGCTACGTGATATAAGCTGCCAGAGGAGGAAAATTTGGGCCAAGTTAAAGTGAAAGGAGCAGTGCTGGTGTTCTCTCCCTAACACCATTTCCTTAGCGATTTATTTAAGGATATGGCTGGTTAATATCCTTGTGTATGTTATTTATGCAGAGTATGGCGATACTGGAAGGGTTTTTGTAACACCGCGGAGGACAGTAAGGTGTCATAAACAAAATAAATAGCTTAGGAACAGGTGTTAGGGAGCTTCCTTAACCAACAAGAATATCGGTAAAAGATATAGTGGTGGTGGTGGTGGTGGTGGTGGTGGTGGTGGTAGTGGTGGTGGTGGTGGTGGTGGTGGTGGTGGTGGTGGTGGTGGTGGTGGTGGAGGTGGTGGTGGTAAGTGAGTGAGGGAGGTGGAGTGCCAAGGGTGTGGAAGGACTGACTTGGGCTTAACAGAGTGGGCGTAGGGGGAGGGGAGAGATGGTAGAGTGGGTGGAGAGAGAGAGAGAGAGAGAGGATAGGGAGACAGAGAGAGTACTGACGAGCCATGGTTCCAATCCCAGAGTTCACCAAATTATTACTCTCACGTGAAAAGCAAAAGAGACACAGCGTGGCCTCCTACGGGTAAAATGACGTGCATTACGTAACCTAGCTCCTCATATACTATCTATCTATCTATCTATCTATTGCCAGACGCCTTAATCCCGTAAGCGGTGGCCACAAACAAATCGCCTCCATGTCGCCCTGTCCCCCGCCATTTCATTGTCCTGCTTCCAGCTCACACTCCCCTCCCTCTTATACCTCTCCACTCCATCCTTCCATCTCATCCTTGGCCTCCCCATCCCTCTCCCCCCTCCACCTCACTCACATACACTCTCCTCGTCAGTCTCTTGCTCTCCATATACACTGCTGGATTAAAGTAAGAATAGCATAGTAAAAATATTAATACGCGAAGAATATAAATGGCATAGGAATAATAAATCTACTACTACTACTACTACTACCACTAGTACCTACTACTTCTGCTGCTGCTGCTGTTACTACTAGTTCTACTACTACTATTGGTGACTATTATTATTATAAGGAAGGAAGTAGCTGGTGCAATGAAGGCCTTGATAAGAAACAGAGGCTTGAGTGTTGCAGCTGCACGAGGCTTACATGAGGGAGTGTTAGTGCCAACTTTAACACATGGATGTGAGACTATGGTGTGGCATGAAAATGAAAAGTAAAGAGTAAGAGCAGTGGAGATGGGACTGCTGAGGAATGTATGTGGAGTACATAGGGTGGATAGGATACGAAATAATGTGATTCGTGAAAGATGTGGAGTGAGGAAGTCTGTGGACACCAGAATCGAAGAGAGAGTTATGAGATGGTATGGTCATGCGGAAGGAATGGATAACAACAGAGAGGTGAAAAAGGTATATCTGAGCGAATTTGAAGGAGGGAGGAGGCGAGGTAGGCCAAGGAGAAAGTGGAGGGATATGGTGGATGAGTGTGTGAGGAAGAAAGGTTTGGAGGTCGGTGAGGCTAGGTAACTGACAAGAGATCGAGCTGTGAGGAGAAATGCATGATCAGGGATTTGGCACCCCTTTTAAACGTGGCAGCGTCCGGGCTGAGTCAATCGGATAAGTTTGTGTTAAGCTACAGAATGTGGTGAATGTTTTTGGCGTATCCGACAGAGCCAGGATTCCGGGGACTTGAATGATGAGTGAATGGAAGCGTGGCCCACTGGATTGGGCAAGTTTGGGCTGTCTAGATATTGCTACTCCTCACCCTGCCCTAGGGTGGAAAAGGAGGTCCGGATGATGATGATGATGATAATGATGATGATGATTATGATGATGATGAAGTGATGATGATTATTATTATTATTATTATTATTATTATTATTATTACCGTATTATTATTGTTACCACCACCACTACACTATTACTACTGCTGTTGATGCAATTACTACTAGTTCTACTGTACTACTACTATTAGTACGTGACATTATTATTATTATTATTATTATTGTTATTATTATTATACCGGCATCACAACCAGCCCCACCCACCCCAGCCTCCTCTCAGACCGGTCACACACATCACACTCACGGCAATTTCACCGTCAAGGCGGCCCGGTAAGTGCCAATTACGGACCGCGTCGCCCTTCGCCCCGAGGTCAAAGATCAAAATATTATACAAAAACACATATTAAGAGATGACCTTTGCCTGGCCACACCTTCCGTGTATTAGCTATACTCTTTTTAGTTTACGCTGGCCTAAAGCTGCAATGTATGTATCTTGGTTATTTTGCTGTATCAATAGATCAGCACGAAAATGTTGTGTTGGTCACGAGGATGACACGCCAAAAATACTCTGCTATTTCGCCACTGGGTTACCTGAAAACATAATGGGACAAAAATCTAGATACTTAGGTGAAAGAAATTATATATACCGGGATTTACATACCGTATAAATTATATATATATATATATATATATATATATATATATATATATATATATATATATATATATATATATATATATATGAA
>NW_027644658.1:70000-75000 GCF_032717465.1 Coenobita brevimanus | reverse complement strand
TTCATCTCAATATCCTCTTTTATGTTCCTGATGTAAATTATGTCGACAGTAGTGGCAGTAGCAGTAGCATTCTCTCTCTCTCTCTCTCTCCTATTTGCTGGTACAATATTTACAAATTGATGGAGTACGCAAACTTAGCCTCTCTCTCTCTCTCTCTCTCTCTCTCTCTCTCTCCTGTTTGCTGGTACAATATTTACAAATTGATGGGGTACACAGACTTAGCCTCTCTCTCTCTCTCTCTCTCTCTCTCTCTCTCTCTCTCTCTCTCTCTCTCTCTCGTAGGCTGAGAAACTGTGTATAAATTAACTTACGAACGTCATCCTGGTTCTTTTACGTAAGACTTATTTGAGAAAAGGCAAGAGAAGGAACACACACACACACACACACACACACACACACACACACACACACACACACACACACACACAGAGTTAAGCCTAGCCATCAAGTTAATATGTCACTTCTCACGTGATCACCACTCATCACCGTGTATAGCTACTGAATATTCTACATGACAGCTGGATTTTTCACCATTCATTGCCTTATTAGCCGCACATACAAGTCAGCAATAACTAAGAGTGTGTCCCTAACTGTGCCACTCACTCGCGCACAGAAGACAGATAACATATAGGATCATAATGAAGTGCCAAATACATCAACTTGTATTTAAGACGTGCTATACTCCTTTCACCTTAACTTGGCCCAGATTTACGTCCTTTTGCAGTTTATTTCACGTAGCTCAACGGCAGGAAAGGCAATGCTACGGCTCTAAATTCTTCCCACATAGCACTTCTTCGTGACAGGCATCATATTCTAGTGTTCATCTATCGTTGCAACTCAGCCTTCAAGATGGAGAGACGGCAATGTTGGGCCAAGTTAAAGTGACAAGAGTACAGCGAAACTACTTAACATAGAAGAATATGCCACTTTTTGTCCTTACCTCTGCTGTAGGCTACTAGTTTCCATCTTCACTTGAGGATCATTTTCCAATATTCTATTACACATAATATACTTTTTCCTTCATTTCCAAACCATTTTCGGTCCCTCCTTCCCTCCCCCCCCTTCTCTCTCTCTCTCTCTCTCTCTCTCTCTCTCTCTCTCCCTTCGTTGTCTTAGTTCCCATCTTTATTGGGGATCACTTGAGGTTCCTTCTCTTCTGATACACAACCAGGTTAAGTCTTTTTTTTACCTTCCTTTCCAAACCACCTCTGACTCAATCTAAAGCCACTCTTCTACATTACTTTACATCTTACTTTGAAGATTATTACACGTTCCTTTCTCTGTTTAAATGCTCAAAAAGGCCATGTGTTTCTTCCATTCCAAACCACCTCTCATCACTTTTCTGTCCAACTCTCTAATGCAAGAGTTAACCGTTACTCCCAGTCTTTCATTTATGCAACAGGTCAACTCTGGAACTGTCTCCCTCTGTCTGTATTTCCTACTTCCTATGATCTCCAGTCTTTCAAACGCAGTGTGTCCAGGCATCTCGAAATGAACGCATCTTGAATTTGGCTCTCTTTTGTATCGTTTTTGTTTTTTTCTTGGAAGGAACGATTTGCGGGCTCCTGGCCTTTGGTGCCTTCTTTCTTTCATTAAAAAAAAAAAAAAAAAAAAAGCTTCTCTCTGCTGTGTTAATCCTATACTGAGGCTTGGCTTGTGTAATCTTTCATCCAACATCCCATCCAAATTTGCCTTCAAGGATAAACTCTTCTATTTTGCTCGTTTTCTTGGTATGGCAAATTTTTATTACCCTAATCTGCTTCCAACATACTCCATAATTTATTTCGCTTCTACCTCGCAATTGCTCAAAATTACAGTTCTTTTTTTCTAGTCAAACGTCATTCTAGATCAAACCTCATTCTAGTCAGACCTCATTCTTGCCCAAACCTCATTCTGTCTCCCACCTCATTCTAGTCAGACCTCATTCTCTCTCACACCTCACTGACTCAAACCACGTTTATCATACCTCATTCTAGCCCAAGCCTCATTCGCTTCACACCTCATTCAAATCGGACCTCAGTCTAGCTCACACCTCATTCTAGTCAGTCCTCGTTCTAGACCAAACCTCACTTAGTCAGGCCTCATTCTAGCCCAAACCTCACATAGTCAGACCTCATTCTAGTTCAAACCTCACTCTGACTCAAACTGCCTTTTTTCAGACCTCACTACTACTACTCAAACCTCATTCTAGGCTAAACCTCATCTAGTTAGACCTTATTCTAGCCCAAACCTCATTCTTATCAGACCTCATTCTAGCTCAAACCTCATTCTAACTCAAACTTCATTCTAACTCAAACCTCATTCTAGCCAGACCTCATTCTACCTCAAACTTCATTCTAGCAGACCTCATTCTAGCAGACCTCATTCTACCTCAAACTTCATTCTAGCAGACTTCATTCTAGCAGACCTCATTCTAGCCAGACCTCATTCTACCTCAAACTTCATTCTAGCAGACCTCATTCTAGCCCAACCCTCATCTGGTCAGACCTCATTCTACCCCAAACCGCATTCTAGTCAGTACCTCATTCTAGCCCACACGTCATTCGTCAAAGCTCATTCTAAGCCTCCTCATGTATCCTTTCATTCTAACTTTGTGTAACACTGACATCCTTCCATCTTGAATGCTCAGATCCAACAAAAGATTAACACTAGAATATGCTGCTAGTCACGAAGAAGTGCTATGTAAAGGATGCAGAGTCATAGCACTGTCTTAGATCTTTGTGCTAACTCGAGGCTCTTGTGTGTGTGTGTGTGTGTGTGTGTGTGTGTGTGTGTGTGTGTGTGTGTGTGTGTGTGTGTGTGTGTGTGTGTGTGTGTGTGTGTGTGTGTGTGTGTACTGTATGTATGTATGTATGTATGTGTGTGTGTGTGTGTGTGTGTGTGTGTGTGTGTGTGTGTGTGTGTGTGTATGTACTGTATGTATGTATGTATGTGTGTGTGTGTGTGTGTGTGTGTGTGTGTGTGTGTGTGTGTGTGTGTGTGTGTGTGTGTGTGTAGAGTATGTAAAACACACAGAGATAAGGGGCTCACGACAGACACAGGCCAGAAAAACATGACAAGAGACCTCTCCCCTTCTCTTATCATGAGAGAGAGAGAGAGAGAGAGAGAGAGAGAGAGTCTTATCATTGAGGGAACACGGCGTAGCTTCATTTATTGGTCTTAATTGACAAGCGAGTGGCCAGTGAGTGATGGGACGGGGTGATGCCTCTCTCTCTCTCTCTCTGCCCAAACCCATCCATCCCTATTCTTTTTGTTATACCCATTTTTCCTTTTCTTCCTTGTCTATCTGTCTGTCTGTCTCTGTCCAACCCAACCCATCCCTACCTCTTCCATACTCATCCATCCTATCTCTCTCTCTCTCTCTCTCTCTAGCGTCTCCATTTTTCTCACAACAGACCAATCGCTTTTTACTAGAGGTCACTGCTATAAAATTAGTGGAAAACGCATGTAATTCAGTTAGATACTCTCTCTCTCTCTCTCTCTCTCTCTCTAGCACCATATAGCCTACTTGCGTCCTTGGAGAGGGCTGTGGACATAGGAAATAACTCTCTTCGCAATGCTGTTATAATACGAATAGGTACTGACATTTATCTTCTCTCTCTCCCTCCCTCCTTCTCTGCTCCCAATCCCTCTTCCTTCCCCTCCTTTATCTTAAGCAAATTTTCCTTTTTCCTCCCTCCCTCTCTGCTCTCAGTCCTTCCTCCTCCTCCTCCTCCCTTATCATTCACCTTCTCTAATCTCCCTCCCTCCCTTGGCTGCTCCCAATCCCTCCTTCTCCTCTTGTATCAATCACCTCTACTAACCTCCCTCCCTCTCTTTTGCTCCCAATCCCTCCTCCCCCCTCCTGTATCCTTCTTCTCTTACTATCTATCTATAGTTCGACGCCCTAATTCAGAAAAAGGGTGGCCGCAGACAAAACGCCTCCATGTCGCTCTGTCACCCACCATTTGGCTGCCCTCCCCCAACTCACTTCCCCCTGCCTCATATACCTCTCAACTCCATCCCTCCACCTCATCCTCGGTCTTCCCCTCCCTCTCCCTCCCTCCACTTTACCTACACACACCCTCTTAGGCCCCAGTCACACTGCAGGTACGACTTATCGCAAACCACCCGCGACCTGCAAGTCGTGGGTGGTTTTGGTGAGGTTCACGACCGGTCTTCATGTCTCAGTCTAGCCGCAGGCCACCATGGCGACCAAAAAATCGTCGCGAGGTTTTTTGTGCTTCACAAAAAACCTCCCCGCGACCACCGATGTCGTGGCATGGAAGCCGCCCGGTGGGCGGCTGGACTGCGTCTGGCCGGCTTACAGACTGCGACTGGTCGGGGACACCTGATTTTTAAGCGGTGGTTGCCATCCGGACGGAGGCCGGTTGCCGCCCGCACTGTGCGGTGGCCGTCTGCACTCCGTCAAGGCGACGACTGGACTGCGGCGGCCGCCGTCCACAAGCCTCCTGTCTGGGGTGGTGGTTAAAGTCTGGCCGCCGTCCAGCCGGGCGATTGGTCGAGCGACAGGTGGCAGGCTGGACCGAGACCAGCCGCCGGCCAATCCGCGGTCGCAGTCTAAACTGCAACAGGACTTGGACCGGCCGCCGTTTGTCGGCGGCCTGCCGATGACCGGCCTGCCACCCGTCGGTGTCTTGGCCTGTGTGTACCTGGCCATGGTCGCCGTTCGGCCGCCCACTGGACGGACGCTGGACGGACACTGGATGACCACCGGTAGACGATCGGTGGCACGACTGCTCGGAGACCTCCGTGGTCAGGGACTGGTTTCGCGATTTTCAGGTTTGCAACAAGTCGTACCTGCAGTGTGACTGGGGCTTTAGTCAGTCTTTCATTCTCCATTCTCTTCACATGTCCAAACCATCTCAGTGTATTTCTCCTAATTTTCTCAGTCACATCCACATCCACCCCACAACGTTCCTTCATTTCTTCATTCGTCAGCTTACTACCAAACTTCTCTCACTACCACAGAATAATCCCCTAACACCCTAATCCCTTGG
>NW_027644658.1:57500-65000 GCF_032717465.1 Coenobita brevimanus | reverse complement strand
ATTTTCTCTCTCTCTCTCTCTCCAACAGGTGATGAGCGGCGGCCTTTTGACTCTGGGTGCTGTATGGTAATGTGGGGTGAAGGTGGGTACACACACACACACACACACACACACACACACACACACACACACACACACACACACACACACACACACACACACACACACACACACACACACACACACACACAGTACATATTGCCTTGGAAGTGTGTGTGTGTGTGTGTGTGTGTGTGTGTGTGTGAGAGAGAGAGAGAGAGAGAGAGAGAGATACACCTTCCATCACCTCCAACCCTATCTTACCCCACACTCTTAGAGTTATGAGTTTACGCGGTTACCTAACACCTGTTCCTTAGCGATTTATTTTGCATACTACACCTTACTCTCTCTCTCACCACGATGACGTCACGGCTCACCTGGCCACCTCGATCGAATTTATATGAAACGAAACGAAACGAAACGAAATGGGAAGACCTTGTAGGGAGAGGCCTAATGGAGAGAGTTTTTATTCCAGTAAATCCAATTAATTTTTTCTAAGCTAATTAACTCTCTCTCTCTCTCTCTCTCTCTCTCTCTCTCACACACACACACACACACACACACACACACACACACTGACTGAACATCTGATATCTTTTTTCTTTACCAAACAAACCGGACCCAAGAAAAAACATCGCTTGGCCAATATTCTCAACCCTATGTTCACAAGGAGCCTCCGTGGTACAGTGGTAAAGTGTGCATTTTCATGCACTGATGAACCAGGGTTCGCGCCCCGCCAGGGTAATAAACTTTGGGAGCGTTCTTCAGGCCACGTACTGCATTGGCGGACATCAGGGGTGCTGTGGTTGAACCAGTGTCGCATACTGTGAAGTATGCTTGCACCCAGTAGGCCTGCGCGGGCCGATTACACTTGGTTCACAAACTACACACACATCCAAAGCCACTGCAACACTACACTTACACTTACAAGCACTTCTCACCCTACATACAATCTCTACCAGACAGCCTAAGCCACTTGGTAGAGATACATTGGCTGTATCGTCCCCACTTCGGTCGGGATAGGCCGGTCCTGCAGTGGATACTCAAACGGCTGATGAGATGAGATGTTCATGAACTCAGTACCCCCAAATCTATCTGACTATCTATTTATCTGTCTGTCTATCTATCTATCTATCTATCTATAGCCAGACACCATAATCCCGTAAGGGGTGATCGTTCGTCTCTGAGTTAGCAATTTTAGGCCTAGAGGGCGACGCGGAGGCGATTTGTTTGTGGCCACCCCTTATGGGATTGAGGTGTCTGGCAATAGACAGACAGACAGAACTTCAAAGCATAATTCCTAAGACCAAATTTCTTCTTAACAACGATCATTCAGGCTACAGTGCTTATGAATTTCAGTCTATACCCCTTTCATCTTAATATGTCCCAAATTTTCGTCCCTTTGCAGCTTATTTCACGTAGGTCAGTGAGAGAAAGACATAACTACGGCTCTACGTCCTTTCCATAGCACTTCTTCGTGACTAGCATTGTATTTTAATGTTAAGCCATTTTTACAACTCAGCAATCAAGGCAGAGAGATGGTACACTTGAAAGACATATGTGATCGTCAAGATGAAACGAAGCACCGGGTTAGAGACGCCGCAATATCCGAGCCTGAACGTTAATCAGACCCTTAAGCCTCGTTTCCTTATGACAATCACATATTTGGAGTTACTATGGCCGCACACTTAGGTTTACAGTACCACCAATATCCAGTCTTAGTTACAATACTCAAAATATCGCTCTCAGACTTACAATCATTTCCTCTTGACAATCACATATCTGGAGCTAGTGTGGCCGCACCCTAAGGCTTACAATACTGGAAAATATCAAAGTTACAATACACAAAATATCGCTCTCAGTCTTATAATACTTCCAGATATTGCTCTTGGCCATGTCTATCTATCTATTGCCAGAAACCTTAATCCCATACAGGGTGGTCACAAACAAATCGCCTCCACGTCGCCCTGTTCCCCGCCATTTCACTCCCCTGCTTCCAACTCACACACCCCTCTCTCATATACCTCACCACTCCATCTCTCCATCTCATCCTTGGCCTCCCCCTCCCCCTCTCCCCCTCCACCTCACTCACACACACTCTCCTCGTCAGTCTCTCACTCTCCATGTAATACTCTGAAATCTTAGTTGTAGGACTTTAAAATAGCGACTCTCTTCCCCACATATATATTTTCCAAAATTTCAACTTACATCAGTGCAAGTCTATTACTGATTTTTTTTTTTTCTTTTTAATGAAGGACACCAGTAATCTACAATATGGAACTGATTTGTATTTAATTTTTCTTCCTCTGTTCATCTGTAAAAAAATGCTCCTGTATCAATTTTAGGCACATGTCTCCAAAATACTGATCTTAGTTACAATGCTTTAAAATATGCTTCATGGCACTGTGGTAGTGACGGCGACCATCATCCACCCACTAGATGTAGTGATGCCTACTTCTTCCTTCACCTTTATCATTCCTTTTCTGAGTCTACTCTCCTTTTTCCTATTTTCTTTTTCTGTGTCTGTCCTCCTCTCTTCCTACATCTCCCATCTTTCCTGTCACTTTTTATTACTCTTCTTTCCTTTTCAGGTGGCTTTACATTGAGTGACAAGCCTAATGGTTACCTGTAAGCCAGGAAACCATTTACAACGCTGGGTGGTAACCATATAACCAACCCATACGTGTTTCCTACGTGTCAGCGAGTGGGCTGGCGGAGGGTTAGTGCCCCTCCCCGTAAAACCAGTAACTCAAAGATAAACGGCCACCCCTTACAGGATTATGGCGTCTGGCTATAGATAGACAGAATTTCAGTACATTAAAATATAGATTACAGGTTAACAATAAAACAAAACATCATTCTTAGGATTAAGAATAAACTCTAGATTGGCTGTATATGCATCAAAAGCTTATGATCCTTCAGACTATCGCTCCAACAGGCATGAATATTTCCACACACTGATCAAAGCTTTCCACTGCTTTCTAATATCGTTCCTTTGAGCAAAATACAGGTAAATTTTTAACGATAGGTCTTTGGTGCACTAAATGGCTCTACCTTAACCGCTTACCTGCCGACATACACCTCTCCCTCCAGGTAAAATTATTCAGGACAAGCGCGTGATTAGAGGTTTAACAGGTAACACTTATGTCGGCGCGTTTACCACGTTAATGTATGCTTAAACACCTTGGATACCACCTCCTTACACACACACACACACATACACACACACACACACACACACACACACACACACACACACTAACTAGTTTTCACTCACATAAACTGCTTCTCATTCACACAAGCACACATGCTGGATATGTACGTAGGGTCTTTTGCGTACATGCTTACACACACACACACACACACACACACACACACACACACACACACACACACACACACACACACACACACACACACACACACACACACACTTCAAGCCCCACATATACACACCCCAAGCCCCTGTCACACACCATTACACACACACATCAAACACCTTACCTTTGACATCTCCATACGTATCACACACCATCATACACACACCACACCTTCCACACACCGTATATACAAACACCAACCACTACACATACACCCATATACCCCGCCAAGCACTACATACATACCTATACCCTTGTCATACACCACTATACAAGGGGTTCATTGGCTGGCACATGTTCGAATCCATAGTGTGTGTGTGTGTGTGTGTGTGTGTGTGTGTGAGAGAGAGAGAGAGAGAGAGAGAGAGAACCCATGCCTGTAGTAAACAGTAGACACACCCACATAGACAGCCACAAACCTTCACTGAAATTCTTCTCGAGGGAAGGCTTGAGAAATCCTACATAATTCCAGCCAAAATAATGACCATGAAGGATCTCTGCTGCCTATCCTACACCCTTCCTCATGGTGGGGATCCTATCAACACACTGCCTTCGAAGGATTTAGCACCTCCTCCTTTCCCTTCCCTGATCTTCCCTTCCATTTATTTTCAGTTCTTTCCTCCTCTGTTCTATATTTCCTTGCACTGAGCTTCCCTACTCTGCCCTATCCTCCCTCCCCTCCCTTCTTCTCTCCCTCCTCTTTCCTTCCTCTTCTTGCCTCCCCTGCTCTTGTCTTTCCTTCCCCGTCCTTCTCTTCCCTTCCCTATCTTGTTCTACCTTTGTTTTCTCATCCTTGCCCTCCTCCTCCCATTTCTTCCTTCCGTGCTTTCATCTTCCCATCCTTTCCTTTCCCCTTCCCTAGCCTCTCTTATCCCTGCTTGTTCTTCTCTTCCTTTCTCAGCCATCCTTTCTCTTCCCCTGCTCTGCCTCCCCTCCCTCTTCCTGTTTCCTTCCTACCTCTCTCCTCCTACCTTTTGCACTCTCCTTATTCCGCACCTCTCTTCCTTCCTCTCTCCTCTCCTCCCCTCCCCTCCTCCCACCTTCCTTTCTCTCCCTTTCCTCTCCACCCCCACCTCTCCCGATACGCTGCCAGTCATAAAATACCCAATAAAACTCTATGGCTTGGTGAACTCATGTCTCTTCAGATTAACACAGGCCGCCTTGTATAGGTCTCTGAACACGTGCCTAGCCAATGGATCCTTTTTATAGTAGTGTATGACAGGGGTTTGGGGTGTGTATATATGGTGCTTGATGGGCTTGGTGTGTGTAGGTGGTGTATGATGTGTGTATATGGTGTGTGGAAGGTGGGATGTGTGTGTAGTGGATAATGACAAGTGTTGGGTAGGTGTGTGATGTGTGTATATGATGGTATATGAAAGAGACCTGAGGTGTTCATATGTATGTGGGTGTTATTGGAAAATGGTACAGGGAAGGTATGAAGTGTGGACAGTGAGTATGGATGTATGTATGTGTAATCTAGGTGTATGATGTGTGTATAATAATAAATAATGTAAGCTTAAAGTGCTTACAAGGGGAGTTTGATGTGTGTATGCATCGTGTATGTCAGGACTGAAGGCTGTATATGTGGTGTATGACAACAGCTAGGTGTGTGTGTGTGTGTGTGTGTGTGTGTGTGTGTGTGTGTGTGTGTGTGTGTGTGTGTGTGTGTGTGTGTGTGTGTGTGTGTGTGTGTGTGTGTGTGTGTGTGTGTGTGTGTGTGTGTGTGTGTGTGTGTGTGTGTGTGTGTGTTCTTACCTAATTGTATTTTTACAGGAATGAGTCAAGCTCGTACTGTCCCGTGTCTTAAACCATATTTATCGTACATATCCTTAAATTTGTGAATTGTTTTGGCACACACTATTTCATTCGGTAGTGCATTCCATTGATCAATTGCTCTGTTTGGGAAACTGAATTTCCTTACGTCTTTATCACCTCTCTTCTTATGCAGTTTTTTGCAGTGTCCTTTTGCTGACGCTTCTCCATATGTTAAGTAATCATTTATGTCTATTTTCTCCTTTCCTGATATGCACTTATATAGCATTATCATGTCACCTCTTTTCCTTCTCTCCTGTAGTGTTGGTAGATTCAGTTTATTTAGTCTTTCTTCGTAGCTTAGGTCCCTTAAGCTTGGTATCCATCTTGTAGCGGCCCTTTGAACTTTTTCAATCTTGTCTATATGCTTTTTGAGATAAGGACTCCAGACTACTGATGCGTATTCCAGGGTTGGTCTAATGAATGATGTTATTATCCTTCTTAGCATGTCTTCATTTATGTATGTGAATGCTATTCTCATATTTGCAAGCAGTGTATACATGTTCCGTACCTTCTCGCTGATGTGGTCAGCCGGAGATAGTCTGTTATTGATAATCACACCTAGGTCTTTCTCTCTTTCTGATGTGTATAGGGTTTTATTTCCTAACTTATAATCCCAATCAGGTCTTTTTCCACTTTTACCAAACTTGATTACATGACACTTGTCCACATTGAATTCCATTTGCCATGTATTACTCCATTCATGAAGTTTATTTAATTCTTCTTGTGTGTGTGTGTGTGTGTGTGTGTGTGTGTGTGTGTGTGTGTGTGTGTGTGTGTGTGTGTGTGTGTGTGTGTGTGTGTGTGTGTGTGTGTGTGTGTGCTATTATGTGACAGGAATATGATGCCCAAAATAAGAGGTTAAGAAGGCAGGATATCTTCATTTTAATTGTGTGTGTGTGTGTGTGTGTGTGTGTGTGTGTGTGTGTGTGTGTGTGTGCCTATCTCGTGAATAACATGGTGACAAGTTCCTAGTACAAAGACAAAGAGACAAGCTTAAAACGTGTATGATATGTGTTTGATGTGTGAATGAATGGTGAGACAGAGGCCTGACTAGATAATTAGTTACCAAAGTTACCAAATAGGAGAAGTGAAGGACATGTAAAGGACTTGTAGAGAGAGGTGTGAAATGCTCTGACACTGAATTTGAGAGAGACGTAAAATACCTCTATGTTTTACCTGTCGGCTGTACCTGAACGATGCTGTCTGAACCTGAGTGGACCTAAGTGAAATTGACGTAGCCTTAATAAACCAATATCATTTCTTTATCATACTGTGTCATTTGATTTCGTGCTATTTCCATACGATTTAGTTCTGTTTAAAGGAGACACTGAACTGAAGGTGCTCCATACAGCCTTCATTAACACCTTTCCCACCTGAGGCCCTACCTATGTTAATTGGATACACCTGATGGAATTATCTGATTAAGATGATAAAGACGGGATCGTACTTAAGGGGTTTATCTTAGGACTATCATACTCCCCCCCCCCTTCTCTCTCTCTCAACTATTTTGTCCATAAGGTCTTCAATTTCTACTTATTAAAAGGCTGGACCAACTTCTAACTCCCCCCCCCTTCTCTCTCTCTCATATACACACACAAAACATTGCAGATAGACAGACCTGTATTTTTATGTGGGCGAAAGATAACTCACACGTGTGTAGCTATAGTTGTCGCCCGCCTACAGGCCTGTCTCTTACTGATAACACACCTACCTGTAAACACACCATATACACACACGTGGGAGATAACTGGGGAGTGTGTAGGAAAGGAGAGAATGAGGGTAGAGCTTTGATAACACACACACACACACACACACACACACACACACACACCGCTCGCTGGTGCAGTGGTAACGTTCTCGCTTGCCAACTGGTGGACGGGAGTTCGCGCCTCGCTCAGGTTGCGAAAAGTTTCACTGACGATGTGGGTGGTTACTGTCCCCCTTGAGCAAGGGGACGGGTGTGTGCGTATATGAAGGTCACAGCCTTGCCCTTAGATCGGACTATATGAGCTCTCAGCTCCCTTCCGGGAGGGTAAAAGCTGACGATCACGACCATCAAGTGATCCTGACCGACCCGGTGAATTACACACACACACACACACACACACACACACACACACACACACACACAGATGGGAGATACGCTAGAGAGAGAGAGAGAGAGAGAGAGAGAGAGAGAGAGACATATTAACACTTATCTAAATCTCCCCTAATCCCGGATTCGACCATCGACACAGGGCAAATCAAAGCGGCATATAAACACAAT
>NW_027644658.1:40000-52500 GCF_032717465.1 Coenobita brevimanus | reverse complement strand
GCTCTCTTCACATTGTCCATCCATCCTATTCGTGGTCTTCCTCTCAGCCTTACACCTCTCACATCAGATCTAGTTATCTTTTTCACCAGTCGCTCATTATCCATTCTCTCCATATGCCCAAACCATTGCAACACCCTCTGCTCAACTCTACCAGCCATCTCCCGAACAACTCCAGTTCTCCTTCGCACTTCATCATTTCGCACTCGATCCATACGCATGACTCCACACATACTCCTCAGACATCTCATCTCCATTACATTCAAACTTTTCCTCTCTGCTACACCCATATTCCATGTTTCAGCCCCATATAATGCAGTCGGTACCACAACACCCTCATACAGCCTTCTCTTTACATCCATTCTAAGCGAACGACATTTAAACACTTTTTCATTCCTCCCAGCACCTTTCCTACTTCATTTATTCTAAACTTCACTTCTGCATCTATTCTTCCATCCACAGCAACATGTGACCCTAGATATTTAAAACAATCTACCTCCTCAAGCAACTCACCATTCAAAACTATATTCATCCCCCTACCATCTATCAACCTCGTACACTTCATCACTTTACTCTTATTCTCATTTACTTTCAATTTCCTCCATTCACACACCCTTCCAAACTCCTCTACCAACTGTCTCAATCTCTCCTCTGAATCAGTCACCAGTGCAGTATCATCTGCAAACAGCAGCTGCTTCAGATTCCACTCTCCTCCATCAACATTTACCAGATTCAGACCACCAAAAACTCTTGCATTCACCTCCCTTACAACACCATCCATGTAAATATTAAACAACCAGGGCGACATCACACATCCCTGTCGCAGCCCCACTCTCACGGGAAACCAATCACTCACAGCATTTCCCACTCTTACACACGCTCTACTATTTACATAAAAACTTTTCACCCCTTTTAGTAACCTACCATCAAGTCCATACAATCTTAAAACAGTCCACAAAGCCTCCCTATCAATTCTATCATACGCTTTCTCTAAATCCATAAATGCCCAAAACACATCCTTGCCTTTCGCTAAATACTTTTCACACACTTGTCTCACAGCAAACACCTGATCAACGCATCCCCTCCCTCTCCTAAAGCCACACTGCTCATCACTAATCACTCCCTCTGTACCCTCTCTAACTCTCATAATTAACACTCTACCATACACCTTACCTACAACACTCAACAGACTTATACCCCTAAAGCTAGTACATTCATACTTATCACCCTTGCCTTTATACAACGGGACCACACAAGCACTTGCCCTGTCAATTGGCACCATACCTTTCTCAAAGCACACATTCAACAATCTTACTAACCAGTCAACAATAGTCACTCCACCACCCTTCAGGCATTCCACAGCACACCCATCCATACCTGCAGCTTTCCCTGTTTTCATCTCCTTTATTGCCTTCTCCACTTCCTCCTTCGTGATCAAAGAATCATTCAACTCTCCTAACACATTTATTCCTTGCACCCTTCCATCCGCCACAATCTCAGCCACCCTTTCCTCCTCTACATTTAACAATCTTTCAAAATACTCTGCCCATCTCTTCCTTACTGCATCCATCTCAATTAACATCCTTCCATCCTCTGCTTTTACTCGTTCTTCCTTCCCAGACTCTCCCTTTCGCACCCTTTTCACCTCCTTCCAAAACATTTTCTTATCCTGTTGAAAATTCTCTGTCAGCCGCCTACCCCACCTCTCATCTCCTGCCACTTTAGCATCACGCATAGCCCTTCTCGCTCTATTCCTCTTTTCCTTATACCTTTCATATGACATCTCATCCTTCCTTTGCAGCCACACTTCATATGCACGTCTCTTCTCAGCCATAGCCATACTTACTTCCTCGCACCACCATTCACTTCCTTTTCTTACACCACCACCCACACGTCTCACACCACACACCTTTTCTGCATGCCCCACCACAGCACTCTTAAACAACTGCCATTCCTCCTCCACGCTGCCATTTTCCCGATCTTTCACTGCGTTCCACTCATCATTCAATTTCTCCTGATACTCTATCTTTTTCTCTCTTTTATCCAGCTCACTCACTTTCAAAACCTCCCTGCCACACCTAACCCTCCCCCAAATCAATATCATCAAGTCCAATGCTCTTCAAGTCAGCCTGCACCTCCCCCACAGCGATAAGCACAGGCAGATATCCATTGACTTTCTCTGCCCTCGATGTGTATTAAAACCTTCGCTTTTTAATTCTGTCTTCACTACTATCTATCTGTCTATCTGTTGTCACACGCCTTAATCCCGTAAAAGGTGGCCGCAAACAAATCGCCTCCATGTCGCCCTGTCCCCTGCTATTTCACTGCCCTGCTCCCAGCTCACACCCCCCTCTCTCATATACCTCTCCTCTCCATCCCTCCATCTCATCCTTTGCCTCCCCCTGCCTCTCCCCCCTCCACCTCACTCACATACACCGTCCTCGTCAGTCTCTCAATCCTCTCCATCTGGCCAAACCACCTCAATGTGTTTTACTACTACACACACCAAACACTCTAAGCCTGGGAGTCTCTGTAAGGAAAAATAATGACCATTTAGACAGAAGTTTTACGACACTTTGCTCCTGTATAAATTATTAAAGTATTGGATAAGGTCTGTTATGAATCCAATCACTGGGTTAGAGAGAGAGAGAGAGAGAGAGAGAGAGTGGGTTTTGGTTCTTGCTTCGAGGCAACGCAGTCAGTCGGGTTGCTATTTTTTTTTTTAATGCAAGGAAGAAGGAACCAAAGGCCAGGAGCCCGCAAACAGTTCCTTCCAAGAAAAAAATAATAATACAAAAGAGAGCCAAAGTCAAGATCCGTTCATTTCGAGATGCCTGGACACACTGCGTCTAAAAGAGGAAGTAGGAAATACAGCCAGGGAGAGACAGTTCCAGAGTTGACCTATTGTATAAATGAAAGACGGGGAGTAACGGGTATCTCTTGCATTAGAGAGCTGAACAGAAAAGGGATTCGAGTTTGTAGCCAGACAGGTGCTAGACGGGTAAGATGAGGAGGCTGTGATTTTAAACGCCACCTGCCTTTCCGCTACGGTGCTGGCTTTTGTTTTACTACTCTTAAGGGTTTTATTTAGTTTGGGGGAGAGATTTTGATTCTGAGGAGTTCAGTGAAGTAGTGATTCATTTTCATTACCAGGATATTTTCTGATAATGAAGTTATCTGGAATTACCAAGATATTTCCAGATGCCCAATTTCCACATTCACAGGGACTGTCATATCTAGTGTGTGTCCCTAACTGTACCACTCACTCACTCACCCACTAACTGTCCCTACTTGAAGGATGAAATCTGGCAAGTCACAACCATAGAGTTATAAGACAAATTCTGCTGGGGACGGAGGGGGGTAGAGAGATGGAGTTAAGGGGAGGGGGTAGAGGGATGCATGGCGTAAGGGGTGAAGGGTGCTGGTGGTGTGTCTGGTGTGCATGAGGGACGTGTCTGGGGTGTATCTGTATCTGAGGTGTAGTGTGCATCTAGGGTGTGTATATCTGAGAAGTGTGCAAAGACAAATACACCTTTTAGAATGTGTTAAAGTGGCATATACCTCTAGGGTGGGTGCGGCTATCAGAGTTGTCCTTTATCTTGTCCCCAGCTTCCCTCCCTTTACCCCCCTTCCTCACTCCCTTCTCCCCTTACTGCCCCTTCCCCTCTCCCTAACACCCCCTCTCTCACCATTTCTCCACTATATATAAACTCTTATGAATATGTTCCCTCCCTATTTATATGCAGACGATCCAAGTCGGGCGAAAACTGTTATACCTTCCCAATACAGTAGTTGCCATTTGAGTGGAAGTTTTCCACAAAATGCGCTATTGGACTCAAAGGGTTAATTTCTCTCTCTCTCTCTCTCTCTCTCTCTCTCTCTCTCTCTCTCTCTCTCTCTCTCTCTCTCTCTCTCGAATGGTATAGAATCGCGTAGTATCGTTTATAAAGGATTCACCATGTTTGTATGCGTCGGCCTTGGTCACCTAAAGGCGGCTCTCCACGCTGCTCGATCTCTGGCAGTCTCCCTGTTCAGTCCCTTATCCCTGAGATCACACTGTCTATGGCCTCGTCCCAGGTCTTTTTCGGTTTGCCTCTCACAATGCTGGATATAAAACACCTCGACCCGTATTCTCGTCTGTTAAGGAAGCTCCCTAACACCTTTCCCTAAGCGATTTATTTTGCTTGTTACACCTTACTGTCCTCTTCTGTGTTACATAAATGTTTCCTATATAACAATACTCTGCATTAATAACGCAGAAAAGGATAGCAACCAATCCTATAAAAAAATAAATCGCTAAGGAAAAGGTGTTAGGGAGACTCTTTACTAGACGATCGTAAAACCTCCCGTCACCTCTTGAGAGATCGAACCTACGCAAGACCAACACCCGTACTGGCGCGCTGATGCCACTAGACTACAAGGCGACGCGAAAAATGGCATAGAAAACACTGAAAGGGCTAACAAAGCAGTGTACAGGATGGCAGAAGTAAATAAAGATACTGGACTACAAAGGAAGAAGAAATAATCTGACATTCTTGGACTGCGTGTTTTGTGGTTAGGGAGCTCTCTCTCTCTCTCTCTCTCTCTCTCTTAGACATGAAGCAAAGTTTTCTCCAAGAAGAAGAATACGGAGAAGGAAAGTGCGTGCCACAATCAAATGCCTGGTATCTTATTAATCAAGAGTAGCATTCCATGGTGTACAGGCGTGGGAAAAAATTCGTCTACACATCCACCATGTTCTAAATCTCCCTTTCCTCTGCTGGCTAATATTCCTGAGCACTTAGAGGCTTGGTGTGCTCCTCTGCCCATAGATGAGTCTCTCTGATATGATACGTAAGGGAGGAAAGTGACGGACATGCCCTAAGTGTGAAGCAGACGCAGTGGAATGGTGGGTGAACATTTGACTCCAGTAATGATGACGATGATGATGATGATGATTATTATTACTATCACTATTATTATTATTATTATTATTATTACTCTTATTGGTATTATTATTATTACCGGTATTATTATTATTATTATTATTGCTCGCTTAAAGGCAGTCTTCGGTGGGCCCCGCTCGATGCAAGAGGCCAGCAATGAGTCCCAACTCAGGAACCAGTGGCCCGATTGGACTGGAAATTGTTTACGTCATCAAGTTCGTGCATTTTAACGGTACCTTGCTCTAACAAAAATTACGCCACGTTGCGCAGTTTTTGCTGTTACGGTAACAAACAAACCAACAAACAGACATCGGATCGATATAGATTATTATTATTATTATAAATATTATTATTATTATTATCAATGCTGCGCTCCTACTACTACTACCACTACTACTATTACTACAACTACTGCTGCTGCTACTTCTACTACTACTATCATTACGATTACTACTATTGTTCTTGCGGCTTCAGGCTGATTTGAACGTGAACCCCGTGGACTGCAGGCTGAGTTTACCCTTCTACTGCCTCATTTATCCTGCTATATGAGGATAGAGAACAGGGAAGGGACTGAAGGAGGGCTAGATAACAGGGTGGGCTGGCTACTTTGTTATAACAGTGCCACCACGTGAAGGCGTCCCTCTCCACCACGCCAAAGGGACTGACACCTACACAGCAAGAGAGAGAGAGAGAGAGAGAGAGAGAGAGAGAGACCAAACACGTGTCTGATGTAATCCTGAAGAATAGGGGGATTGGCGGATTAAGACGTCAGGAATATCAAACCTCATCGAATCCACGTCCATTTGATACCGGCTTGGGGCAGGGTTGGATCGGCGATTACATTAAGAATTAAGGCGATTACATTAAGAATTAAGGCGATTACATTAAGAATTAAGGCGATTACATTAAGAATTAAGAAATCACCTTGAAGTGTTCAGTAGGTGAGAGGTAAAGGCGATTATACCAGATGGCGTGGGTGTGTGTGTGTGGTGGAATTATCATAATCAGGTATGGCTGGTATTATACTAAGTAATTCACTTCTCTCTCTCTCTCTCTCTCTCTCTCTCTTCCTGTGTACCTCTAGCCTTCTGTCTTCTACACGTGTTCCTATCACCTCTTCACTCCGATAACTCTTTTAGATACTGATACACATTTGAACATCTTACATTGCCGCTGTTCGATGTGGATGTGATAGGAAGCGTTAGGAGAAACACACTGAGGTGGTTTGGCCATGCGGAGAGGATGGAGAGTGAGAGACTGACGAGGAGTGTATGTGAGTGAGGTGGAGGGGGAGAGAGGAAGGGGGAGGCCAAGGATGAGATGGAGGGATGGAGTGGAGAGGTATATGAGAGAGTGGTGTGAACTGGGAGCAGGGCAATGAAATGACGGGGGAAAGGGCGATATGGAGGCGATTTGTTTGTGGCCACCCCTTACGGGATTAAGGCGTCTGGCAATAGATAGACAGATAGACAGACACTGCCACTGACAACGGGATATAACTCAGTGTAACTAGGGAACCTATACGCATTTTACACTAACTTGGCTTAAACTTACCCTCTATCATAAATGCTGAATTGGAAGAATACACTGGCACCAGAATATGATGCTAGTCACGAAGAAGTGCAATGGTAATGATGCAGTGCCGTAGTATTGTCTTTTTCTACCTCTAAGCTGCATGAAATAAGCTGAAAGATGAAAACTGGGCCAAGTTAAGGTGAAAGAACTATAGTCTTATTGCACTTGTATTTTGAGCAGTGTTTATCCGATTGTAACCAAACTTGGTGAAAGGGTCGAGGATCAGCCAAGGGAATGACCTGAGTGCGTGTGAAGGAGAGGATGAAAGGGATGCAGCAGAGGAGGGAAAATGATGGTGTGTGTGTGTGTGTGTGTGTGTGTGTGTGTGTGTGTGTGTGTGTGTGTGTGTGTGTGTGTGTGTGTGTGTGTGTGTGTGTGTGTGTGTGTGCGTGTGTGTCTACCTATCTAGACGATTCCCCTACCAAAACACCTCTACTCAAAACACTTATAACAGCACTTAAACCCTATCGCAAAAGTCTCTCAGCAGAACCAAACCTCTTCATATTACCCAGATTACTTAAGTGTATTTGTATAAGTAAATAAGTGAACTCTCTTGCTACTACAGGTATCCCTTAAGTCAATAAAGTCGCCTAAATAAATAAATAAATGAGCTGACAGTGAAAATAATAAAGGAAGGACATTAACATACTGAGTTAAAAGGAGACTCATTCTACCTAATTCAATTTCACAGATCTCTCCTTTATATATATGAAAAAGTAATTGGTGGTACACACACACACACACACACACACACACACACACACACACACACACACACACACACACACACACCATCATTCTCCCTCCTCTGCTCTATCCCTTTCATCCTTTCTTTCACACACACACACACACACACACACACACACACACACACACACCATCATTCTCCCTCCTCTGCTGTATCCCTTTCACACACACACACACACACACACACACACACACACACACACACCATCATTCTCCCTCCTCTGCTGTATCCCTTTCACACACACACACACACACACACACACACACACACACACACACACACACACACACACACACACCACCATTCTCTCTCCTCTGCTGTGTCCCTTTCATCCTTTCACACACACACACACACACACACACACACACACACACACACACCATCATTCTCCCTCCTCTGCTGTATCGCTTTCACACACACACACACACACACACACACACACACACCATTCTCTCTCATCTGCTGTGTCCCTTTCATCCTTTCAAACACACACACACACACACACACACACACACACACACACACACACAATATATAAAATTATCTCTACTGAACTCAAGCAATATAGCATTTCATATCTATTTTTTACGTATTAACAATTGACTGTGAGGATTTCTGTCTACGTCGATACACTGATGACTTAATTCCGGAAGGGGTAGCCACAAACAAATCGCCTCCACGTCACTCTGTCCTTTGCCAACAAGCTGCCCTTTCTCCAGCTCACCCTGCGTCACTCATACCTCTCCATCCCATTCCATCTCTCTCTCTCTCTCTCTCTCTCTCAAATAAAATCCCGAAATTGTGCTCACGACAGGGAAAGGAGGCACGCCCTCCAGATGGCAAAATACGATTATGGTGTGAATGAGTTGCATTTGTTGCGTGTGTGTGTGTGTGTGTGTGTGTGTGTGTGTGTGTGTGTGTGTGTGTGTGTGTGTGTTAGGAGGAGAGGCGAGGGTAGAGCAGAGAGGGGTGAGACGAGAGGGTGGGGGTGTGGGAAGCTGTGGGGGTGGGGAGAAGGGGGGGAGATATGAGGAGGAGGAGGAGAAGGACGGAGTGTAATCTCCCTAACACCTTTTCCTAAGCGATTTATTTTGATTGTTACAACTTACTATCCTAATCTTTGTTATATAAATCCTTCAAACATCGGCATACTCTGCATAAATCACATACAAGTTGCTATTAACCAGCCGTATTCAAAAATAAATCGCTATGGAAGAGGTGTTAGGGAGCGTAGAAGTGGGTGAGGGGTGCTTGTGTGTGGGTAAAGGAGGGGAGGGGGAGGAGAGGTGAAGGGTGGTGTGTGGTGGGTTGAGGGTTGGTGTGTGGGGTGAGTGGTAGGTAGGTAGGTAGGTAGGTAGGTAGGAGAAGGATAAGAAGATGATAAGAGAAGGATGATGATGATGATGATGATGATGATGATGATGAGCAGAAGGAGGAGGTGGAGGTGGAGGAGGACGAGGGGGAGGAGATGAAGAAAAGAGAAGGAAGAAGGAGGAGGTGGAGACGAAGAAGAAGAGGTATAATAATAATAATCACAATAATAATAATAATTATAACAGTAATAATAATAATAATAATAATAATAATAATAATAATAACAATAATAATAAAGTCTTTAGATTAATAACTACAGGTTACATAAAGTATTCCTAAGGCGAATAATCACTATCTTTAACAATTCACTTTTTCTCTACAATAAAAGTTCGCAACAAACTAATTTACGTCCACGTGTGTGTGTGTGTGTGTGTGTGTGTGTGTGTGTGTGTGTGTGTGTGTGTGTGTGTGTGTGTGATCTGGTTTGGAAAAGATGGGTGGTGGGGTGAGGGGTGAAGAGGTGGGGGTGATCGGGGTGGGGGAGGAGAGGGCATGAATGGTGCTATGTGGGGGGAGGGGGAGGGGGAGGGGGAGATTGGTGAGGGGGTGGGGGGGAGGGGGGAGGGATGTTATCGTGTTGATCTACCAATGGGTCTGTGAGGCGCCGCCCAGTCTCCTCCTCTCTCTCTCTCTCTCTCCGTCTCTTCCTCTTCCTTGTCTCTCTCTTCTTTCATCTCCTGGTTTGTCATTCTTTCTCTATCTCTACTTCCTTCCCTCTCTACCTCCCCCCCTCCCCTCTCTCTCTCTCTCTCTCTCTCTAAATAAGTAAATAAATAAATAAATAAATAAATGAAAAAAAAACTTTCCTTTAGCCTACTGTATACTGCAAGTTGGGATGAAAACTTTTTGAAACACTGTAGCTACATGTCATCATTCCACACACACACACACACACACACACACACACACACACACACCGCTCGCTGGTGCAGTGGTAACGCTCTCGCTTGCCAACTGGTGGACGGGAGTTCGCGCCTCGCTCAGGTTGCGAAAAGTTTCACTGACGAAGTGGGTGGTTACTGTCCCCCTTGAGCAAGGGGACGGGTGTGTGCGTGTGTGAAGGTCACAGCCTTGCCCTTAGATCGGACTATATGAGCTCTCAGCTCCCTTCCGGGAGGGTAAAAGCTGACGATCACGACCATCAAGTGATCCTGACCGACCCGGTGAATTACACACACACACACACACACACACACACACACACACACAGTCACTGACCAAATTTTCTGTACATTTGGTCCATGGTTTCAAAATGTCAACACGCCAAAAGCTTTATAATTTTTTGATCGATTGAAACATGAACTATGATAAGTGGTGGCGACCATCATCCACTCACTTGATGTAGTGCTGCCTACTTCTTCCTTAGCCTTTATCATTCTTTTTCTGTGCCTGTCCTCCTCTCTTCCTATTTCTCCCATCTTTCCTGTCACGTCTTATTGCTTTTCTTTCCTTTACAGGTGGCTTTACATTGAGTGACGAGCCAAATGGTTTCCTGTAAGCCAAGAAACCATTTACAACGCTGGGTGGTAACCATATAACCAACCCATACGTGTTCCCTACGTGTCAACAAGCGGGTTGGTGGAGGGTTAGTGCCCCTCCCTGTAAAAGAAATAACTCAAAGTCAAATGGCCACCCCTTACGGGATTATGGCGTCTGGCAATAGATAGATTGATAGACAGATAGATAGGAACATGAACTTCCTCAGTATCTAGAGAGAGTTTTCTTTCTAACCTGACAAAATTTAACTACTTTTTTCAGCGCTATTGATGGGCAAGTGTAGTCAGATTTGTGTGTGTGTGTGTGTGTGTGTGTGTGTGTGTGTGTGTGTGTGTGTGTGTGTGTGTGTGTGTGTGTGTGTGTGTGTGTGTGTGTGTGTGAGCAAGGAAGAAGGAACCCAAGGCCAGGAGCCCGCAAAATTGTTCCCTCCAAGAAACAAACAAAAACAAGATAACAGAGAGCCAAATTCAAGATGCGTTCATTTCGAGATGCCTGGACACACTGCGTTTGAAAGACTGGAGGTCATAGGCAGTAGGAAATACAGACAGAGGGAGACAGTTCCAGAGTTGACCTGTTGCATACATGAAGGACTGGGAGTATCAATTAACTTTTGCATTAGAGAGCTGGACAGACTGGATGGCTAATTTGACTACAGTTCTTTTACCTCAACTTGGCCCAGATTTTCGTCCTTCTGCATCTAAGAGGGTGTATGTAGGTGAGGTGGAGGGAGGGAGAGGGAGGGGTAGACCAAGGATGAGGTGGAGGGATGGAGTTGAGAGGTATATGAGGGAGGGGGGGGTGAGTTGGGGGGAGGGGAGTCAAATGGTGGGTGACAGAGTGACTTGGAGGCGTTTTGTCTGCGGCCACCCTTTGCGGGATTAGGGCGTCGGGCTATAGATAGATAGATAGCATCTTATTTCACATACTTCAGCGACATCTTCGTGACTAGCATCATATTCTGGTATTAATCTATTGCTACAACTCAGCACTCAAGCTGGAGAGACATTTTTTGGCTAATTTGGAGAAAAAGAGGTATAGTAACCAAGGAGACTCATTCCTATTTCATATTTGGGGTTCAGCAAAATTTCATGCAACTACGATTTAACGAAGGTGTGAGAATGACCCAGTCCCGTCAGGTAAACTAATTAAGGTGAATCTAATAATAGACAGGTACCAAAAGGATGGAGTGGAGAGGTATATGAGAGAGGAGGGTGTGAGCTGGAAGCAAGGCAGTGAAGTGGCGGGGGACAGGGCGACATGGAGGCGATTTGTTTGTAGCCACCCCTTACGGGATTAAGGCGTCTGGCAATAGATAGATAGATAGATCAAAAGGAGTCAAATCTTGTATTGTGCCTTCAAGGAGTCCAATGGCTAGGCAAACCAGGAATATAAACAGATTAAATATTTAGCTTTATACTCCTCACTATGACGTATTCTTAGTATTATTATCAAAGCCACATGAAGTTTTATCAATCCCACAAGCTCAGGGCACTCTCTCTCAATCCCTCTGGCCCCAACCCCAAAGCCAATCCCTCAAGGCACCTCATCATCCCCCTTACTACCATCACCAACGATTTCTTGAAGGCTCTTGTACGATTCAGATATCTCATTAGGATTTCTCTGCCTGGGATTTGTGAGGGATTATGCCTTATTACCGTGTCGTATTAAGCGCCATGAAAATCCTAATAAGGCTGTGAATAGGTAAGGCTTTTGTGCAGCTAAATCCTGCTTTTCAGAGTTATTATATTTCATGATTATGAGGTTGCGCAGAGGAGGAGGAGGAGGAGGAAGGAAAAGAGGAAGAAAGAGGAGGAGGAGGAAGAGGAGGAGTTATTTCCGATAAAGGTGTTTTGAAATAGTAACTGGTGATGTGCGTTTTCTTCCCTACTCAGCGTCACTATGTTTACACTGCCACAAGGCCCTTTAATTTA
Organism: Coenobita brevimanus; assembly: GCF_032717465.1. NCBI lineage: Eukaryota > Metazoa > Arthropoda > Malacostraca > Decapoda > Coenobitidae > Coenobita > Coenobita brevimanus. Next base: position 40,453 of record NW_027644658.1, on the reverse strand, counting down.
CCCTCTGACTGCATTTGGTGGCAGCCATCATCCACTCACTTGATGTAGTGCTGCCTACTTCTTCATTCACCTTTATCATTCTTTTTCTGTCTGCCCTCCTCTCTTCCTATTTCTCACCATCACCCACTCACTTGATGTAGTGCTGCCTACTTCTTCCTTCACCTTTATTATACTTTTCTGTGTCTGTCCTCCTTTCTTCCTATTTCTCACCATCATCCACTCACTTGATGTAGTGTTACCTACTTTTTCCTTCACCTTTATTAAACTTTTTCTGTGTCTGTCCTCCTCTCTTCCTATTTCTCACCATCATCCACCCACTTGATGTAGTGCTGCCTACTTCTTCCTTCACCTCTGTGTCTGTCCTCCTCTTCTATTTCTCCCATCTTTCCTGTCACTTTTTATTACTCTTCTTTCCTTTACAGGTGGCTTTGCATTGAGTGACAAGCCTAATGG
>NW_027644658.1:0-35000 GCF_032717465.1 Coenobita brevimanus | reverse complement strand
GGTGGGTGTAAGAGGGTGGGAGTTGTGGGTGGTGGTGCAAGTGGGTGAGAGTTAACACCATCACTATGACAGGTCTCTCTTACCCCATCAACAACACAGGTATCTAATCAGGAATTCATCTCTGTCTGTCTGTCACCAAACTATTCAAGCAATGGAATTTAGCTTTCACAATATTTCCCCTTACGAGGCGTTTACTCACTAAGGTTCTAGAATCAGGTTGTGGCCAGAATACCCAATATTAGGTAAAGCCCCTTAATCTCTAGCTTTAAGGTAGGGGGAGAAGGAATTAAAGCATTTCTCCAGAGCCAACAGAGCGATAAAGTTCACTAAAAAATGGCTCTGATCTCTGAAACTGGTCATATACCCATTAAAATTACCAGGCTGTAGCAATTCTATTCCAATTTACGACAACGCAGTCAGGTGGCCAAGGTGTGGGCGGAAGGATGGGGTGGGCTGGGTGTATCAAGGTCAAGTGTAGGTGTACAGGACAATACACTGGGGTGAATACAACTCCCCCATAAGGACAAAGTGTAGCCAGAAGAAGTAGGCAGCGGCGGCAGTCACAGAAACTCACATCATGATTGTTATTGTGAGAGGAGGGTCGATGGGGGAGATAGTGAGGCTGTAATAATTAAGTGAGAGAGAGAGAGAGAGAGAGAGAGAGAGAGAGAGTCAGTGGGTGGAGTTAAACGGTGTGTGTGTGTGTGTGTGTGTGTGTGTGTGTGGTGTGGCAGTATGGTATATCGTATGGTATTACGGTATGTCATGGAGTGATAGATAAGGACAATATGGTGTGGTATGGATGGAATGAGGTATATGTGTGTGGTATGGTGTGGGTATGTCAGGTTTGGTATGGAGTATGATAAGGGCGCGAGGGATGTGGTAGGTGTGGTAGTTGTGTGGTGGTGTGGTAGTGTTGTGGTAGGTGTAGTGGTGGTGTGGTATTTGAAGGAGTAGCGGGGTTCACAGTACAAGGGGTCACAACCTTCCTTAACCCTCATGAGAAGGTATTGTGAAGGGAGGGAGACAGCCCCTACCAGCAGCATGAGCCAGGAAGTGAGATGGATGCCTGCCACACCTCACAGTTGGGGTCAAAAGTTTTCAGGTCGAGGTACAGTCGGGGTCATTACTCGTGGCACCTGGAAGTACAGCTTGTGTCAAAAGTACTGTCGCAAGAATCAGTGGCATTGGAGGAATTTTAACACTGTCGCTACTGACTCATGAAGCTTTTTGACTCTGTACTTTCTCCACCATAGACCGGTATTCTAGGTAAGAAGGCTCCCTAACACCTCTTCCTTAGCGATTTATTTTTTGATATGACCGGTTAATATCCTTTTATACTTTATTTATGTAGAGTATGGTAATATTGGAAGGATTTATGGAACACGAAGAGGACTGTAAGGTAAGAAAAAATAAATCGCTTAAGAAAAGGAGTTTGGGAGTTTCCTTAACCAGCCAGAATACAAGCCACGGACTGAAAGCTCCATAACAACTCTTCTTAAGCGATTTATTTTGACTATTAAACCTTGCCGTCCTCTTCTGTGTTAATTCTAATATCACTTTACATTTACAAGTACAAAACGATATTAGTCAGCCGTATCCATGAATAAATCGGCAAGGAAGAGGAGTCAGGGAGCTTCCTTAACCGACGGATGCTAGAGTAACCTTATTTCTATTAAACCGAGTGAGAGACTAACGAGGAGAGTGTATCTGAGTGAGGTGGAGGGGGGGAGAGGGAGGCAAAGGATGAGATGGAGGGATGTAGTGGAGAGGTATATGAGAGAGGGGGGTGTGAGCTGGGAGCAGGGCAGTGAAATGGCGGGGGACAGGGCGACATGGAGGCGATTTGTTTGTGGCCACCCCTTACGGGATTAAGGCGTCTGGCAATAGATTGAGATAGATAGATTTTATTCAGCTTATTTTTCGTAGTGGAGGGATGCCAACTTTATCTCCATTAAGCTTACTACAATACATCTACATCTAGTACAATATATCTACTACAATACATCTACTACAATACATCTACTACAATACGTCTACTACAATACATCTACTACAATACATCTACTACAATATATCTACTACAATACATCTACAACATCTACTACAATACGTCTACTACAATACATCTACTACAATATTACTACTACTACAATACATCTACTACAATCTCTCTCTCTCTCTCTCTCTCTCTCTCTTTCTCTCTCTCTCTCTCTCTCTCTCTCTCTTGCCCCATCAGTGAAGCGAAGGTTGATGAGCTGACTACGCCCACTCTTAATGTGTTCTGGCCTCTCTCTCTCTCTCTCTCTCTCTCTCTCTCTCTCAGGAAGGCTACGTTGTATTCATCATTTCTGAGTAGCCGTGAAAGCCGCTAGGACGAGTGTGTGGGCGTGCTGGAGAGAGAGAGAGAGAGAGAGAGAGAGAGAGAGAGAGACGTTGTGGCATTTTAAAACTTGTGTATGTATAGCTTAAGTGTATTTAAGTATGCACGCCGGTATATATACACGTGTGTGCACGCCGGTATATATACACGTGTGTGTGTGTGTGTGTGTGTGTGTGTGTGTGTGTGTGTGTGTGTGTGTGTGTGTGTGTGTGTGCAATTTCGCGTATGATTATGTACTGTACGTATAAGTAAACTTACTGTGTACTTGAGTGAGATAATATGAAAGGTATCGTGTGTGCATATGTGAGTAGCGTATATGTGTGTATGCGGTGTGTATACATGTGTACGTGTAGCATGCATGTATGTATATATTTGTGTATGTATGTGTACCTGTAAATAACCCCTGTAGGTGCACGTAATTAAGACCAATAAATGCACGTACGAAGGCCATAACATAAAGCGACGTAATATGCAACTATAATTACAAGGGCGGGAAGATATCACCATTAACACGTCTCTCTCTCTCTCTCTCTCTCTCTCCCTTTCTCTCTGCCATCATCCACACCCGCTGCAAGATAGTTTATATTTCATTTCATGTTTTACCTTAAATTTGGTCTGATAAATGCCTTCATTCCAGCTTAAATGCATAGTTGTTGAAGAAGATTATCAGTTCACTGTAATGCTAACTTCACCTAGCCACGACCTAGCCCAGCCTAGCTAAACCCCTAACCCTACCTAACCCCTAACTTGAACTGACGACCTAACCCTACTTAACCTGACGACCCTATCTTGGCCTTGCTTAACTTGACCTAACCTACTCATGTCTAAAAGATGCTACCGGAACCCAACACGCGTGCATCAAGACAGGACTCACTCACCTACCTTCTACGCGCCTCAGTACCAGAGTAGAGAGGAAATAAATGCATCTCATCACCACTTAATCTCACCTCAGCTTTTTTTTTTTTTAATAACAGAAGAAGGAAAAGCAAATGAATAAAAAAAATATCCATACACCAGATTACTTAACTTAGATCCATATAATATTTGGCACAGGCTTCGTTGCACCTGTTTCTTATTGATTTATTTCGCATACTTCAACTTAACAATCTCCCTTATGTTTTTTTTTTTTTTATTCGCTATATTCTTGAGTTCTGCAGTGTCTTTAACTTTATGCTTGCCATGTACTGACGATTTTACTCAAGATAAAACTTCCGTCTACATGAGATGCCTATCGTCTGGGGGCAAACTATAAGGGACATCACCCACATACAAGAGGTTATCAGTTCAGTTTGCATCAATATGAAAAAAAAGATACTGAAGTGTTATGTGCAAAATAAATCGCTAAGGAAGAGGTACCACGAAACTTCTATGCCACTTACAATCTATCTATCTATAGCCCGACACCCTAATCCTGATAAAGGGTGGCCGCAGACTAAACGCCTTCAAGTCGCTCTGTCACTCACCATTTGACTGCCCTCCCCCGAATTCACTCCCCCCTCCCTCAGATACCTCTCAACTCCATCCCTCCACCTCATCCTCGGTCTCCCCCTCCCTCTCCCTCTCTTCACTTCACCCACATACACCCTCTTAGTCAGTCTTTCATTCTCCATTCTCTCCACATGTCCAAACCACCTCAGTGTATTTCTCCTAATTCTCTCAACCACATCCACATCCACCCCACAACGTTCCTTCACTTCTTCATTCGTAAACCTGTCCCTCCATGTTACTCCACTCTTACAGTACAGTCCTATGTTGGAACCTCACCTGCCATAACATAACCTGACCCCAAGTGACCTAATCTATCCAAACACAATAAGTACTCTGACAGATGGTATGCTCATCTCCTATATGTGTGTGACCTGTGATGTTAAGACGACCTGCTCTCTCTCTCTCTCTCTCTCTCTCTCTCTCTCTCTCTCTCTCTCTCTCTCTCTCTCTCTCATTAATGACCTAACGTATCCACGACCCAAACTGGCCTAATGTAACTATAACCTAATTCAACCAGACCTGTCCTACAGCAATCTAGCCTAACCTAACATAGCCTAAACTAACCCAACCAGCCTACATCTAACCTAGCCCAATCTAACCTAGCCCAACCAAAACATTTCTAACTTAACCTAAGGAAATTACAGTCTAATTTAACGTAACCATGATTGTGAGAGCTGGTATTACAGACAATGAATTCACCCCAGTAAGACAGGCAGTGACGATGCCAATATGTACAGTCGACAGCCATGTGCAGAGGATGGAGAGCAGGAGACTAACAAGGAGAGTGTATGTGAATGTGGGTGATGGGGAGGAGAGGGAGGGGGAGGCCAAGGATGAGATGGAGGGATGGAGTGGAGAGGTTTATGAGGGAGGAGTGTGTGAGCTGGGAGCAGGGCAGTGAAATGGCGGGTGACAGGGCGACATGGAGGGGATTTGTTCGTGGCCACTCCTTACGGGATTAAGGCGTCTGGCAATAGATAGATAGATAGACTTTAGGACATGCTATTCCATTCAGTATTTTGGACACTCCACGACGTGAGTCAAAATCTGAGTCCAATAAATCCAGTGTAAAATTTCTTCTTCATTTTCTATTTTTCTATTTTCTTTTCTTGTTCTTCCTCCCAGCCAGTCCCACCTACTCCGTTCCACTCACCCCACTTTTTTCCCACTCCACAGCTCGCTAGGAGAGGGCTGGGCACGGGATTTCGTCTAGGGGTTCTAAGGGAAAGCGTTGTCATAGCAGTCAGAAGCGTTACAGGAAATGCTTAAGGGCTTACTTTGCTGGTATTCATTCCTCCCACTCAGGTTTCATAGAGTCTCCTGCTGTTGAGTGAACTACGCAGATCTGTAATTCTTGATCTGTTTTCCACGTCACCCCCTACATCTGCAGGACACGATGAAAACTCTCTCTCTCTCTCTCTCTCTCTCTCTCGCCTTTGACCTCCAACCTACGAGCTTATGTTGATGATTATGATGATGATGATGATGATGATTATGATGATAGTGGTGGTGGTGGAATAGGCGGACTGCAAGCTAAATTTGGCCTAATCATACAGCCCACCATCCACCTTTCTAGGGATGTGGAGGGAGTTGAGGGACGTTTGTGTAGCAAGGCAGCTCCATCACCCGATTCTAAAAGTGCCACTGCGTGAAGGCGTCCGTGTTTATCCATCACCTTAAAACGCCCTTTTAGGTATACTGAAAAAGTCTACTCAAATCTTTAAAAAGCTCTCTAGTGGCTTTAAGAAACAACGAAGAAATATCTATCTATCTATAGCCAGACGCCTTAATCCCGTAAGGGGTGGCCACAAACAAATCGCCTCCATGTCGTCCTGTCCCCCGCCATTTCACTGCCCTGCTCACAACTCACACCCCCCTCTCTCAAATACCTCTCCACTCCATCCCTCCATCTCATCCTTGGTCTGACCCTCCCTCTTCCCCCCTCCACCTCACTCACATACACTCTCCTTGTCAGTCTTTCACTCTCCATCCTCTCCACATGGCCAATGATATCAGATTAAAGTGGTAGAATTAAAAACATTACAAAGATTCTATTACTTAGGCAAAATTAATCTAGAAAATAATTTAGAATTCATTTCCTTGCCCTTCTGACTCCCTTACTAACTCTTCATCCTACTGCTAGGCCTAAGAGGGACGCCTGCACGTGGTGGCACTGATATAACTGGATGGGGTAACTGCCTGGTTATGCAAACGTCCATTATTTGTCTCCATATCCCAGAGAAAGGCAGCTCCACCCTGCAGTCTACTGGGTTCTCGTTTAAATGAGTCTGGAGTCAAAGCAATGATAAATTACACACACACACATCTCTCTCTCTCTCTCTCTCTCTCTCTCTCACACACACACACACACAAAACCCCCTCCTCTCTCTCTCTCTCTCTCTCTCATCCACCCACCCCCTCCTTATGGGCAAGAAAAACTGCCAGTTACTCAAGGCTTGGTATGGAGGCCCCTTATTTGGTGGATCCCTTGACAGGAGGAGGAGGAGGCACTGGAAGGAAGGACTGGAGTCTCTCGAAGGGGAGTTTCTTCCTTTTTCGAGGAGAGAGAGAGAGAGAGAGAGAGAGAGAGAGAGAGAATCCCTTTGATTCTTCGTCAGGTCCTTCCACCTAAACACCCTAATAGAGAAAGAAGAAGGCATTGGAAGAAAGGATTGGATTCTATTAAGAGGGAGTTTGAGCCTATACTTGAGGCAGGTGATGGGGTGCCCGGCTGAGATGATGATGATGATGATGGTGAAAATAATGATGGTGATTGAAAGAGTGATGATGATGATACTGATGATGATGATGATGATGATGATGATGATGATGATGATGATGACGATGATGATGATGATGATGATGATGACCATGATCGAACAGTGGTGATGATGACTATGATGGTAATGATGATGGTCCAATAGTGGTGATGATGATGATGATAATGGTAATGATGATAATAACGATGATGAAGGAAACAGTGATGATGGTGATGATGATGGTAATAGTGATAATAATGAAGATAATGATGATGATCGAATAGTGGTGATGATGATGGTAATGGTGATGAAGTTAATGATGATGATGGAAATAGTTGTGATAATGAAAGTGATTACGATGATGAAGATTATAAACTGCTCATCATCCTTTAGGCTCATTTTTACCTTCATTATTGCCATTACTAGACCCTTATTTACATTGCTTAGGAGGATAGAGAGTGAGAGACTGACGAGGAGAGTATGTGGGTGAGATGGAGAGGGGAGAGGGAGGGGGAGGCCAAGGATGAGATGGAGGGATGGAGTGGAGAGGTATATGAGAGAGAGAGGGGGGGGTGAGCTGGTAGCGGGGCAGTGAAATGGCGGGGGACAGGGCGACATGGAGGCGATCTGTTTGTGGCCACCCCTTACGGGATTGAGGCATCTGGAAATAGATAGATAGATAGACATTTGAACTAGGCAAAACTGGGCTATTTCTTCAGCTCTACAAATTCGCCAGAAATTAGCAAGGACAATGGCCGAACTATGGAAGAATTTTGGTTGGACTTAAGTGGAATATGCCTCCTCGGAGTGAGCGGGTTACGTCTAGTCTCGTATGATGGCGTGGAGGGGTAGCGAGTGACTTGGTGTGGTGCGGTGTTGTGTGGTACGGTGTGATGTGAGTGGTGTGATGTGGTGGTGGTGTGATGTGAGTGGAGTGGTGGTGGTGGGTGGAGTGGTGGTGGTGTGATGTGAGTGGTGTGGTGGTGGTGTGATGTGAGTGGTGTGGTGGTGGTGTGATGTGAATGGTGTGGTGGTGGTGTGATGTGAGTGGAGTGGTGGTGGTGTGGTGTGAGTGGTGTGGTGCTGGTGTCATGTAAGTGGAGTGGTGGTGGTGTGATGTGAGATGTGTGGTGTGGTGTGGTGTGGTAATTCAGTGGAGTCTTTTAACAGGGCACTGAGACGTCAACACAAGCTCTCAGTCAACCCAGATGGAGTCATAACCACGTAAACATCTTAATACACCTCCAAGTTTTACCTCACTACTAGAGTAAGCTTTTAGAGCACAGAGCCTTACTTGGGTGTATTCTGGCCACTGACAAGCAGCTCTATCTACGGAAAACACTTGTCCTCTTAAGTGTTTACGCTAATACTTAAAACCCAAGCAGAGGGAAGTGTTAGGTGAAATACACTGAGGTGGTTTGGCCATGTGGAGAGGATGAGGAGACTAACGAGGAGAGCGTGAGTGAGCTGGAGCGGGGGAGATGGAGGGGAAGACAGAGGATGAAATGGAAGAGTAGAGAGCTCTATGAGAGAGGGGGTATAAGTCGGGGGGATGGTAGTGAAATGGTAGGGGAAAGGGCGACATGGAAGTGATTTGTTTGTGGCCACCTCATACGGGATTAAGGCTTCTGGCTATTGATGGACAGATAAATAGACAGACAGCTAGATAGACAGATAAACAGATAGAAAGATACTAGAGTGCTGAGTACAGAATTTAATGCAAGGAAAAATATATTACAAAATTTACAAATCGACAAAACCTACTCAGTACTTACAGGAACTCAGTGATACAGGCAAATTATAGTGCTGATGTGTGTTGCAGGTAAGACTAGGTAAAATCTTCAAGACGTAACTTCACAGAATGAAGCACATTATAAGGATTTTTAAGACTTTTGCCCATTAGAGAGAGCCAAGGGAAAATGCCAGTCATATATGCCATTTTTAGCATATAACAGAAGAGAGAGAGGAGAGGCAGGGTGAGAGGATGGGAAAAGCTGACAGATGGATGGAGGCAGACAGATAGATGGAGAGGTAGACGGGGCTGACTGAATGTATAATAGATACAGACAGATGGACCGACAGATACAGACAGATAGACAGACAGACAGATAGATATAAAGATAGATAGATAGATACATACATACATACATAGACAGACAGACAGGCAGACAGAGAAGTAGACAGACAGTTGGATAGATTGACATACAGATAGACAGGTAGATGGTGACAAACGAGTGAGTGATGAATATAGATAAATGACATCCTGACAGCAATATATATAGATAGACAGATAGAAAGACAGACAGACAGATAGGTAGATAGACCGAGAGACAAATAGAAAGACAAATACATATAGGTACACAGACAGATAAGCAGATTTAGATAACAAGATAGATACAGGCAAATAGTAATGCTGACTGAATCAATGGCGTAGCTACACAGACTTGAGAGAGAGAGAGAGAGAGAGAGAGAGAGAACAGTGCTCCTGGGATACCTCTCCTTCTTAGTTTTTAATATTACAAAACTAAACAATTTCATTCAGCTTATGAGGGAGAGTTAGTCTAATAAAGGCTGTAGATTATTACCATTCTCCATTCCTATACTCGTTTTACTATAAGTTGGCCTAAAATTGCCATCTCTTCACCTTCAACGTTGAGCTGCATGCTAGCTTAACATATATGGTGCTAACAAGGAAGAAGTGCTGTGGACAGGAAGTAGAGCCATAACACTGTCTTTTTCTGCCACTGAGCTACGTGAAATAAGCTGCAAAAGGACGAAAATTTGGGCCAGGTAAAAGGAAAAGGAGTATATTATTTCCACTTCACTTGGCTTAAAATTTGCCATCTACCCATCTTCAATGCCGAGTTGCAGTGGTGGGCAGTGCAAACGAAGAAGGACATTGTGCAAGTGCAAAGCACAATTCACAGTTCACTACCTTGCGCAAACGCAAATGCGCAATCTGACAAATATTTAGCTTGCACAATGTCGCAAAGTGCAAGTGCAAACCATTTGCATATATTTTTGGGAATTACCGAAAAATATTGAGATATTTAAATAAAACAGCATACCTACTTACTTTTATTTTTTATTATTATTTTCTATTATTTGTAATTTGCACAAGTGCGCAATCTAATATTTAGCTTGTGCAATGTCACAAAGCGCCAGCGCAAATCATTTGCATATATTTGTGGGAATTACTGTAAAATATATATTGGTACAATTAAATAACTTACTAAAGTAGCAACCTGCCCACCGCCCGCGGTGACTGAGGTACAGTAGGTCATTGTCCGGGAAAAACAGTCTTTATTTACCAAGGCATTGGCAAAGATCACGTGATTACTGTATCATCAACTCTCTCTCTCTCTCTCTCTCTCTCTCTCTCTCTCTCTCTCCGACAGAGGAGGGAGGGAATGGAGAATAAGAGAAAGAGGAGGGAAGGAATGGAGAATAAGAGAGAGAAGAGGGACGAAGTTTATGCCTTATCTCCTCACTGAAAGGGACGCTCCTTTGCCATTCCTGCGTATTTATTCTCTCTCTCTCTCTCTCTCTCTTGTCTTGTCAAGACAATTTATTTAATAATTCAATATAGATATACAACAGCATATGTAATTCGTTACAAAAAATAAAAAAATCATGAAACGTATTTATTCTTTCTCTCTCCCTCTCTCTCTCTCTCTCTCTCTCTCTCTCTCTCTCAGAATAATGCTCATTATCTCTCTCTCTCTCTTGGTATTTATTCTCTCTCTCTCTCTCTCTCTCTCTCTCTCTCTCTCTCTCTTTCTCTCTCAGAATAATGCTCTTTATCTCTCTCTCTCTCTCTCTCTCTCTCAGAATAATGCTCTTTATCTCTCTCTCTCTCTTGTCTTGTCAAGACAGTTTATTTAATAATTCAGTATAGATATACAACAGCATATGTAATTCGTTACAAAAAATAAAAAATTATGAAAACAGAGTATTTAAATCAGATATCCACAGCCTAATAAATTATTAGGCTGTGGATATTTGATTTAAATATGTTTTAAAGGTTTTTGTAAGGAATTGCATATGCTAATCTTAATAAATAATGTATATTTATTATTATTTACTAATAATAATAATTTTAAAAATATTAAAAATACATTATCTGTTGAAACATATTAATGCTACTACCCCCTTCCCTCCCGCCTCCCCCCACCAAGCACCAACCCACCATCGCGACCCGCCCCAGCCTCCCCCATCCCTTGTCCAGCCATGCGGGAAGCTGCCACCACGTGTCCCCTGGAAGACCACGTGTCCCTTGGATTGCGCAGTGCACAATCCACAGGGCAGGTGCGCAAGGCAGGTGCGCAAGCGCAACTAAGTTTGCGCTTGCGCACCTGCCTTTTCATGTGTGCAAGCGCAAAATTGCGCATGGTCTCGTGCGGTGCGCAATGCGCAAACGATATCATCGGAGCGCAAGGGTGTGCAATTGTGCTTTGTGCAAGTGTTTGCACACCTGCCCAGCACTGCCGAGTTGTAACTGTACTAGCACTGGAATATGCAAGTCACGAAGAAGTGCTGCTGAAGGAGGAAGAGACGTGACACTGTTTTTCTGCCACTGAGCTACGTGAAATAAACTGTGGAAGGACGAAAATCTGGGCCAAGTTGATGTGAAAGAAGTCTGTCTATGAGAATATTAAGGCTTAGCAGTCAAAATAAATCGTTCAGGAAGAGGAATTACGAGGCCTCTCCTACCAGCTTACCATATAGACGTAATGTATGGCGATAAATGTGAATGGAAGAAGGGGGAGACTGAGGATGAGGTGGAGGGACGGAGCTGAGAGGTATATGAGGGAGGGGGGAGTGAGTTGGGGGGAGGGCATTCAAATGGTGGGTGACAAGCGTGACTTGGAGGCGTTTTGTCTGTGGCCACCCTTTGCGGGTTTAGGGCGTCGGGCTAGAGATAGATAGATAGACAGAAGACTGCAAGACCTGTACCACACAAACATGACGCTGAGTGACCATAGGCTTATTTTGCGTACTGCACCATAACATTCTCTTCTACCTATCTACCTATTGCCAAACGCCAAAATCCCGTAAGGGGTGGCCTCAAACAAATCGCCTTCATGTCGCCCTGTCCCCCACCATTTCACTGCCCTGCTCCCAGTTCACACACCCTTCTCTTACATACCGTACCTCTCCACTCCATCCCTCCATCTCATCCTTGGCCTCCCCCTCCCTCTCCCCCCCCTCCACCTCACTCATACACTCTCCTCGTCAGTCTCTCACTCTCCATCCTCTCCACATGGCCAAACCACCTCAGTGTGTTTCTCTTAACGCTTCCTATCACATCTTCTTGTATCTTATTTATACATTTTTTCCACTGGCTTAATTGGCATCATTATTACGGGAAGATACTGAGGTGTAATGAAATAAATCGCTATGGAAAAAGTGTTAGGGAGTTTTAAAAGCCACTTACAACACTGCTTTCATCTGACGGAACCGGGCCACTTCCGCCACTTCAGTGTCCTGAATTTATTCTATTTAATGAGCTTTTTTATATAAAGGAGGGATGCGTCTCCATGGTTACTATTAGAGATTTCTTTTCACCATGTTGAGCCAATCCCAGAACTTGAATACATAGCATGGTTGGATGAGTAGGTAGGAAGTGGGAATGAGTCTCCTTGGTTACTAGTCAAACTGAGCTTCCAGAGTGACTACACCTGGTTATCAAGTGGGATGTCGTGTGTGTGTGTGTGTGTGTGTGTGTGTGTGTGTGTGAGAGAGAGAGAGAGAGAGAGGTACTAAATATACTCCTATGCTACCCACAATATCGCTAACACGGCCATATTGTACTGGCAATGAAGAAATTGTCGTGTCTTCCTGAATGATATACAGTACTCTCTCTCTCTCTCTCTCTCTCTGGTATGTTAAGTGTATCTGTTCAATACCAACTCTTAGTATCGTACAAGTGGATCATTGAGGTGAAATGTTGACAATAAATCGCTAAAGATGGTACGTTACGAAGCCTCCCATGCCACTCAACGCGACCCCAAGAGCGACGCACATCCCCCCTTACGAAGGCTGGGGGGTGACTGAGCTAAGAGTGCCCAGTCCTACACTACACCTCCTCGTCCTTACCCACACGTCCTTACCCAAATTTGACGGAGCGTTAATTTTGGTGCCTGTTCCTTACCTATACGCCAAAAATAAAGCAGATTAAACTTTCCTTCCACCAACTGGAGTCAGGTTTAAAAATGACATAGGGTTTGTTGATTAATGGACTGGTTTATTGTTCGTGGAATTTTGAACAGGCGAAAGGTGATGGAAAATGTGTGTGTGTGTGTGTGTGTGTGTGTGTGTGTGTGTGTGTGTGTGCAGGTGTCGGGGCAACAGGTGAGCAAGGTGATCAGTGTGGCCTGCGCCTTCATCGCGGGCGGGTGTGGGGGTCCAGGGAGCTTCATAGTAACATTGGCAAACAAATCCCGTAGAGTTTGCTGTGAGATGTGGGTATAAGTGGACGTGTGACAATTGTGTTATTGCTCCTTAACTCATCTCCAGCGGCTATTTAGTGCGTGAGGGAGTGAAGATAGAGCTGCAGACTCCTTTAACATGTACTGGGGGGTTTGGAGGGTTGTTGGTGCGTTAATATGTAGAGGTGTGTTGTTCTCTTGGGGTGTGTGAAGGAGTGACGTATTATGGCCTTCTCTACCAACGTAAGCGATTTTCCAAGGACTGTCGCTGTAGGTGTAAATGTGGGTGTGATACGGTGATGTAGGTTAAGATGTCAGGCTAAGGTCCTGGATGCCTGTTTATCTGAGCACTTCAGGGTGTGAAGGGAAATTGTCACACTCCTGAAGGCTTGTATGGAGGTTTCTGGGATGCGTGGGTGTGGTAATGAACGGGATGCCTGATTCAGAGTCAGAAGAAGCCTTGGAGAGTGCTTGTCATGGATTCCTATTTGTTTTAAAAAGTAAGTGAGGCAAACAAAGATGTAGGTAAGGAGCTATGTATCTTTTAGGTATTTTCTAAGAGGCGTAGCAGAGATACTGGTGAAGAAACTTTTTTTTTTTTTAATGCGAGGAAGAAGGAACCAAAGGCTGAACCCGCAAAACAGTTCCTTCCAAAAAAAAAAAAAATACAATAGAGAGCCAAATTCAAGATCCGTTCATTTCGAGATGCCTGGACACACTGCGTTTGACAGACTGGAGATCATAGGAAGTAGGAAATACAGACAAAGGGAGACAGTTCCAGAGTTGACCTGTTGCATAAATGAAGGACTGGGAGTAACGGTTAACTCTTGCATTAGAGACCCAGCCAGAAAAGGGATTGTCGTGGTGTAGATTAACCCATATAACTCTGTGATGTGTTCTTACATTCTGAATACTCCCAGACAATTTTACTCGCCTTGGTGTAGGGCCGTCGTGCTGTGGGGGTTAATATTGGCTGTATCAAGCTCATCAACGTCAAAAGATTCTTCAAGGCATAATAAAATCACTCACCAATACGAAGAATCTAACCAGAAATACATAAGCGAATTGAAGATGTTAATATGTAAAGATCTGCAGTGGTTGTATGCCTACTTGCTTGACACAGTGTACGTGGGGCAGTGTGTTTAGGTGTGTGTAAGTGGGGCAGTGTGTTTAAGTGTGCGTAGGTGACCCGATGCCTGCCACACCACCAGCAGTGAGTCATGTGTGTGCCATCCAACGCTGCTACTTTTATATCTACCACTACTGCTCCCACTACTACTATTACTACAGTCCTGCCTTCAACAGTCAGTCGTTATGATCGAAGTGTAAAGATGACCTGGCGATCAATGATGTGAATGCTGCAATAAGTAGTGATCTAAAACTCAGTGAAGTCGATGCTGCAATAAGTAGTGATCCAATACTCAGAGAATTCAATGCTGCAGGAAGTAGTGCTCTGAAGCCCAGTAAATTCAATGCTGCAATAAGTAGTGCTTTGAAGTCCAGTAAATTCAATGCTGCAGTGTGTAGTGATCTAAAACTCAGTGACTCCAATGCTGAGGTAAGTAGTGATCTGGTCCAGAGTAAATTCAATGAGGCAGTGGGCCTTAATGTCGATTTGGGCCTCAGTGAAGTTAGTGGTGCAGGACGTAGTGATGAAACAGTGAAGTTAATGCTGCAGTGAGTAGCAATCTGGTGCTCAGTGAAGTCTATGCTGCAGTAAGAAATGATCTGGGACTCAAGGCGATTGATTATGCCTTGACTAGTGATTCGGTGCTCAGTGAATTGATGCAGTGGGCCTAAGTATTGATCAGGCACTCAGTAAGGATAATGTTGCAGTGAGTAGTGATCTGAAACTCAGTAAGGCCGATGCTGCACAACGCGTTCATCTCATTTTCAGTGAAGTAAGTGAATGAAAGAGTGAAGTCAGTGTTAAAGTAAGAATGATACCACTACACCAGCACCAGTTACACCACTCACACTACCACGAGCTCATCAGCACCATACTAAAACCACACACCCATAATTACACTACTCACCACACTTTCACATTACATTTATCCGTCACTACATCAACATACCACACATCACATCTTCGGTGCTTCATTAATACCACTCTGCACATCAACATATAGCTATACCACATATCACTTTCACGCTCCACACCAGCAACCACTACACACTCATACCATTCCCCGATACATTAACACCACTTACCTTACACAACACCAACCACAAATACAACACACCACACTTGCATCACACACTAGCACAACACACCACACTTATATCACACACTAGCACAACACACCACACTTTCATCACACACTAGCACAACACACCACACTTAAATCACACACTAGCACAACACACCACACTTGCATCACACACTAGCACAACACACCACACATACATCACACACTAGCACAACACACCACACTTGCATCACACACTAGCACAACACACCACACTTGCATCACACACTAGCACAACACACCACACATGCATCACACACTAGCACAACACACCACACTTACATCACACACTAGCACAACACACCACACATACATCACACACTAACACACCACACTATACCACAATTATTCTACCACGTTCAGTTCTAAATGGGGGTGTAGTGCTTTGAAGGCTGATGTGACACCTGTACATTTGCTTATACTGTACTGCATGTCTAGTAACCTGCAGACACCTTATTATAATTGTCTTGATCGTGATAAGCTTCGTATCATAGAATAGTGCTACAGAGGGTATATGATTGGTATATTAAACATGTATAACGTCACTGCCCATAACCCGTGCGTATGTGATAGAGTTGTGGTAGGTGTTTGTGGAGTAGGGTGGGAAATGGGTGCTGAAGGCTGAGTTTCATTTGCTCCTTCATGCTCGTGTGTGTGTGTGTGTGTGTGTGTGTGTGTGTGTGTGTGTGTGTGTGTGTGTGTGTGTGTGTGTGTGTGTGTGTGTGTGAGAGAGAGAGAGAGAGAGAGAGAGAGAGAGAGAGAGAGAGAGAGAGAGAGAGAGAGAGAGAGAGAGAGATAGGCTCTTGATAATTTGCGACCGCATAATGTGAGAAATACACTGAGGTGGTTTGGACACGTGGAGAGAATGAAGAATAAGAAGGTGTATGTAGATGAAGTGGAGGGAGGGGGAGACCGAGGATAAGGTGGAAGGGTGGAGTTGCGAGGTATATGAGGGAGGGGGGAGTGAGTTCGAGGGAGGGCAGTCAAATGGTGGGTTGCAGAGCGACTTGGAGGCGTTTTGTCTGCAGCCACCCTTTGCGGGATTAGGGCGTCGGGCAACAGATAGTTAGACAGATAATGTAAACACTGAATAATGGCCTACTGAATAACACACACAACTGATTAATCATGAATCAGCAATGAGCCCATCTTCTCTTCACAGTAAATTAATGGCATCTGTCAGGCATGTCCGACAAGTTCTTAACAAAGCATGCCTTAATATAGAGAAAATGTTCCGTGTGTTGAAATATGAGCCAACAGCTGCTGAAATGCCCTCTCTCCCCTTGATGTGGTTGGAGCTTATTAAGTGGAACTCATTAAAACTTGAACAAAACAAGACTTAGCCCTAAACATCCAAGCTCCTGTCACAGTACATCCACTACAGCGCCATCACAGCAAGCATGGATTGCAGGCAAAGACGTTACATATAATTTAGTTTACCATTTCAGTTATTCAGATTGTTGCACCATCGTTAGATTTATAATGAAGCTGCTCTCTCTCAGTAAAAGTGAAGTGTCAACAAACACAGTGGTGCCACATCTACCCCAACACGCCACCCGTGGTACTGAAATGTAAACAAACACACTGGTGCCACATCTACCCCCAACACGCCATCCCCTGTGGTTCTGAAATGTAAACAAACACACTGGTGCCACATTTACCCCCAACACGCCATCCCATGTGGTACATGCGGACGCGACTGTACACACCGCCACCACCTCAGCCACTCCCCACCTTCCCACACCAAACCAAGACGCCACACTTACACCACTCGCTTCCCACACCCACCACACACCTACACCACACACCACCACATTCTCAAATCATACACTATTTTTACACCACATACCAATAATATACACCCGAACCAAACACCATCACAATACGCCATTTCTCACCACACACCACATCACACTCCCTTCAGCAATACCATTCATCAATAATATACACCATTTTCACACCAGGACTATACATAATATCTACACCAGACATCAACACCACACACCACATCTACACCACACTCAAACCACTCACAACACCACACAACAACATCACACCCTTTCACCATCCTTCAGCATCCTACACCAAACTAACACCACTCACCACCACACACCACACTCATACCACACACCTCCACACACCACACTCATACCACACACCACATATACACCACACACCAACGCCACAAACTTTTACACAAACAAATTTAACACAATCACTCGAGAAGACTGTGTGTGTGTGTGTGTGTGTGTGTGTGTGTGTGTGTGTGTGTGTGTGTGTGTGTGTGTGTGTGTGTGTGTGTGTGTGTGTGTGTGTGTGTGTGTGTGTGTGTGTGTGTGTCTGTCTGTCTGTCTGTCTGTCTCTGTCTGTCTGTCTGTCTGTCTGTCTCTGTCTGTCTGTCTCTGTCTGTCTGTCTCTGTCTGTCTGTCTGTCTCTCTCTCTCTCTCTCTCTCTCTCTCTCTCTGATCAGTACACAGGCTAATTTTTATGACATAGGAGGGTCCGTAGCACTGTTTAGTAAGCGATTTACTATGCCTATTAAACCCTGATATTGTCCTCCATATCATTTAATTATTTTTAAAGTCAATAGTTTCCCCTCAGTAAAGACCAAGAGGATAAAAAAGATGTAAAATTCAGAATAAATCACTATATTAAAAGTGTTACGAAGCCTCCTATGGTACGAGAATTTGTCTATCTATCTATCTATTGCCAGAATCCTTAATCTCGTAAGGGGTTGCCACAAACAAATCGCCTCCATGTCGCCCTGTCCCCTGCCGTTTCACTGCCCTGCTCCCAGCTCACACACCCCTCTCTCATATACCTCTCCACTCCATCCCTCCATCTCATCCTTGGGCTCCCCCTCCCTACAGTAATACCAGCACAAACACCAGCAGTAACAGTATAACACCATAATACCACACCACTAACATGAACACCAACAGGCATTCAATACACCACAGGGCACAAGAGGAATTAACACCAACACCAACACCATCAAAAGGAATATTTTAGCAACACCACACCATAACACCAGATAATACCAGAGCCACAGTTCGCCTCCTTTTGCTTGCAGATCTTCGTCCTTTTGCAGCTTACTACCACACACCCATCACACACCACATACCATATACACTACAGACCACACACCACATATACACCACATACCAACACCATCTATTATCAACACCAAATATTCTAACCACACCACCAATACCACCCACACCAGCAAACCAACACCGCTGGATTATGATACCTTTGATTTCTGCTAAACGTGCCCTATCACCTGAGTGGATGGTTCAAGGTGAGCCTAAAGCACATACGTGGGAGTGGGAGAGAGGCTCATAGGAGAGGGAAGGCTGGGTGAGAGAGAGAGAGAGAGAGAGAGAGAGAGAGAGAGAGACCAGGATGACAAATACAGAAGGAGGAAAAGATAAGAACAGGGAAGAAGGACAAATGAATAAAAGATGGTTTTATGTATACGTGTGTGTGTGTGTGTGTGTGTGTGTGTGTGTGTGTGTGTGTGTGTGTGTGTGTGTGTGTGTGATTTAATTTAACCATGCATCGACAGAGGCAAAAAATATGAAGAGAAAAAAAGAATAATACACGAAGTAAACTGAGAGAGAAACAACACACAAATTTACTGAACCATGAAGAACCCCCCCCCCTCTCTCTCTCTCTCTCTCTCTCATGAATGGGCCAGCCTCTGCCATTGATCGTCTCGCCAGCTCAGCATAGCAGTAACGCAACCCTCCATTCATCACCATTGTTTTGTCTCGCTCCCCTTATTTATCGATCTAAGTTGTGGTTGGATAATTTATTACTGTATTTCCCTTGTCGATTATATTCTTGTGGATTTATGTGCAGAGGATGTGCAGAGGATGGAGAGTGAGAGACTGACGAGGAGAGTGTATGTGAGTGAGGTGGAGGGGGGAGAGGCAGGGGGAGGCCATGGATGAGATGGAGGGATGGAGTGGAGAGGTATATGAGAGAGGAGATGTGTGAGCTGGGAGAAGGGCAGTGAAATGGCGTGGGACTAAGCGATATGGGGGCGATTTGTTTGTGGCCACCCTTACGAGATTAAGGCGTCTGGCAATAGATTGATAGATAGAAAGAGAATAATTTATTTTTTTTGCCAGCCTTCTTCATCTTTTCCTTCCTCTTTCTTTTGCCTTTTGAATCAGATCTTACTCTTTTCTCTTGCTCTCTGTCTTCCTCTTTCTTCAACAGCATCCTTAATTATCTCTCTCTCTTCCCTTCATCCCTCCACCTTCTCTTCCTCCCTCCACTACCTCTCCATCCCTCCACCTTCTCTCTATCCCTCCATCTTCTCTCCATCCCTCCAGCATCTCTCCACCCCTTCACCTTCTCTCCATCCCTCCACCTTCTCTCCACCCCTCCACCCTCCTTCCAGTTTCCTCCATCTCTCCAGTATGACACTCTCCCCGTCTCACAAATTCCTCCGGACTTGTGCCGCGACGTGGTTGGATAATTAAAATATCTCCTTTCCTCCTTCTCTCTCTCTCTCTCTCTCTCTCCCCTTCCATCCTTCTTCCCCTCTCTCCTTTCACACTTCCCTCCTTCTCTGCCTCCCTCCTCCTGTCCTTCTTTCCTTCCCTCTCCCTCCCTCCTTCAGTTCTTCCCTCCTCTCTCTCCTTTCCTCCTCCCATCCTTTCTTTCTCCCTCTGTCCCTCCTTCCGTTATTTCCTCTCTCTCTCTCTCAACCTCTTCCCATCCTTCCCTCCCCTCTCCTCTCCCTCTTCTATCTCTCCTTTGGTCATTCAGTCTCTCCATCCTCCCTTACTTCCACTTATCATCATCATCATCACCATCATCGTCATCATTATTCTGTCATCACCATCACCATCACCAGCAACCATCTCTCTCTCTCTCTCTCTCTCTCTCTCTCTCTCTCTCTTTCTCTATTCCCTTCACCATCATCATCATCTTTTAGTTTTATGCTTCATATTCATCTCTCTCTCTCTCTCTCTCTCTCTCTCTCTCTCTCGCCCCTGCCTTGCTGTAGTAATTGAAATACTAACAAGCGAAGCGACGTGTTGTGTAGAAACTGGCAGGTTGGTTAATTAGGTGAACATGCCCTGAGTGTGTGTGTGTGTGTGTGTGTGTGTGTGTGTGTGTGTGTGTGTGTGTGTGTGTGTGTGTGTGTGTGTGTGTGTGTGTGTGTGTGTGTGTGTGTGTGTGTGTGTGTGTGTGTGAGAGAGAGAGAGAGAGAGAGAGAGAGGACGAAGATTTGTGAAGGGAGGGGAGAAGATGAGAGAGGGAGAAAGGGAAGGGGAGGGATGCAAGGGGAGGCGACGTTGTAAGAATGGAGGAGGAGGAGGAGGAGGAGGAGACATGAAGTAGCTACGATGTCTGGGAAAAGGAAGAGGCCCTCCTAAAGAAAAGAAAATAAACTTGAGAAAGCAAAAATAAGATAAAGACGTGCTCTCTCTCTCTCTCTCTCTCTCTCTCTCTCTCTCTCTCTCTCTCTCTCTCTCTCTCAGCAGGTTGGTTGATGGTATGTGTCTGGTATTGTACTTCCATTATTCTGGATCCTGCCTTACTCTTTCCCTTGGCTGGGATGATGATGATGATGAATTTATTTTTATTAGTCACCCCTAGACTACTACTACTACTACTACTACTATTATTATTATTATTATTATTATTATTATTATTATACTGATGATGTTGAAGATGATGATGATGATTGTTATTTTTTCTAATCACTACTACTACTACTACTGTTACTACTACTCCTACTACAACTACTATTACTACTATTACTGTAGTATTATTATTATTTTGATGATAATGATGATAACTGTGACAATGATGATGATGGTGATGAATTACACCCTGTTTTAATCCGTCTAGTATTATAAAATCTTTAATGTACAACCCTGTTTATTTTCGAGGGACTACTCGAGAAAGACTATCCCCCCTCCCCCCCCTCTCTCTCTCTCTCTCTCTCTCTCTCTCTCTCTCTCTCTCTCAGTATAAATCCCTACTGATCCTCTACGTCTCTTATTTCTTATATATATTTCAAGTCCAATTCATGGTACCATCGCCACCTCACCCACACCTTTAATATAACCTCCTTCCCTCTTATATTTCCACACCTGCAGCACCACCTATGTGCCCAGCCTTCCATATTATACTTAATTTCTAGTCGTATCTAAGCTTCACTCCCACCAACATTCTGTTCTCAAATTTACGATAAACACCATAATCTTTCATTATTTTTTCCTATAGCCACTACCTTTGTGCCCAAAACTGCTGGTTTATTATTCATTTTGAGTTTCTTTTTGGTGGCGACTATCATCCACTCACTTGATGTAGTGCTGCCAACTTCTTCCTTCACCTTTATCATCTTTTTCTGTACCTGTCCTCCTCTCTTCCTATTTCTCCCATCTTTCCTGTCTCTTTTCATTACTTTTTTTTTCTTTTCAGGTGGCATTACATTGAGTGACAAGCCTAATGGTTTCTTGTAAGTCAGGAAGCCATTTGACAACGCTGGCTGGTAACCATATAACCAAACCATACGTGTTTCTTACGTGTCAACTAGTGGGCTGGTGGAGGGTTAGTGCCCCTCCCCGTAAACAACTACCTCACAGACAAACAGCCACCCCTTATTGGATTATGGCGTCTGGCTGTAAATAGATAGATGGATAATTTCTTTTATATCCCTCTCTCACACCAAGTACAATTCCTTTACCTAATATATTTCTTTACCTCTCGTTACCTCCTATTTCTCTTGATTCCTTACTTATATGCTAATACTTATGTCTACCCAAATCTAAGTTATACTACCATTGCTATCCCATTCTCACATTCAGTATAAATCCTTAACTTTATATATATCTATTCACTTCAGACTCTAATCCAAGTAGCAACGTCTAAAATATAAATCTCTTTCTAGTTGTTATGTATAGTTTGTATATTCATGTCAAGTGCTTGCCCGAGACTCTCACGTCTCGTACGAGGACTGCGAGACCAGCACACACACACACACACACACACACACACACACACACACACACACACACACACACACACTCGCTGGTGCAGTGGTAACGTTCTCGCTTACCATCTGGTAGACGGGAGTTCGCGCCTCGCTCAGGTTGCGAAAAGTTTCACTGACGAAGTGGGTGGTTACTGTCCCCCCCGAGCAAGGGGACGGGTGTGTGCGTGTGTGAAGGTCACAGCCTTGCCCTTAGATCGGACTATATGAGCTCTCAGCTCCCTTCCGGGAGGGTAAAAGCTGACGATCACGACCATCAAGTGATCCTAACCGACCCGGTGAATTACACACACACACACACACACACACACACACACACACACACATCTACCTATATAAATACCGACATATACACACACGCATTACAATCTTTGTTTCTCCCTTCCTCCCTCCCTCCCTCCCTCTCTGTTACCCCCCCCCACACATAAGCGACAATCTCTCTCTCTCTCTCTCTCTCTCTCTCTCTCTCTCTCACCTGAGTCTAATCTTCCATGCTCTCCTTCAGGTGCCAGTCTGTCCCGGTGTCTCGGAGCTGAGCCAGGAGTCACCCTCTCTCTCACTCTATCGTCTCGTCTCGTCTCGTCTCGTCGCTTCACCCACGCCCCAATCAAGCCAGGACGACAAGACGACTCAGCTGCACGACCTCCTACAATCCCACAACTTACTACGACCACCTGTAGGTCATCCCAAGCCACAACGACCAGCTGCACGCATCGGCAAATTAGCTGCGTTTCCTTTCTATATTCCAGTCAAGGCGGCTGCATCTACCTCCTTCCACGACAAGACGACTCAGCTGCACGACTTTCTACAACACCCTTAAGCAACGACCTACGACCAGCTGTACCCATCAACGACTTCACCTGTCTCATACGACTACTCAAGCTACCACGACCAGCCGCACCTACCTCCTTGAACGACAGGACGACAACAACGACTCAGCTGCATCCCACGACGACCCAGCTGCTTGCAAAACGAAAGCCCCCGTCATCACGACCCCCAATACCCAAGACCTCTTCATACTACGACCACAACAAGCTGGCTTCACCTCACACCGCACTTCATACTGACACGACCAGCTACCTGCCTCTTCACTTATCAGTTCAGCTGCATCTTACACGACCCCTAAGTCACCACGACCACTTCAGGAACGACTACTGAACTGGAAAGGATAATATAACCACTTTGAAGCTTTAACCAATATATTCCGATCTCAATTATAGATAAGACTGTGCTATCAAACTCGTGGGCACTATCAGATAAGAAATAAGCGCCTTTGATCTCTCTCTTCACATCATCTGATAACGAATAACTTGATCCAGTGAGCAATAAGTCTTTAATGCTCCACTTGATTTGATAACTAAGTGCATTATCAAGTGGACTGTGATAAGTGGGTCTGGTCCAGCTCAAATCCTCTATAATAAAGTGTACGTTTAATGATCCATTTAATTTGATAACTAAGTGCCATATCAATTGAACCAACAATTGTCAGTTTCTTTCTCTACACATACCCTGAAAACAAAAGCCAATAATAGTTTAAATATCCACTTAAGTTGATGGCCAAGTGAATTATCTTGAACAAGGACAAGTGAGTTTAATCCTGATCTACATATACTGCATTCTGATAACTAAGAGATATATTCAGTAAACGATATATGAGGAGATAACTGAGTGCTTTATCATACGAACTCCAAATACGTTTAATATCCCAGTTTACCTGAAGAGTGAGTGCTTTATCGAGTGAAGATGTGAGTGATAATTGAGTGATCAGTGAGTGATAAATGAGTTAGCCTTCCACTCCACTTGATAACTGAATTCTTTCTCTTTTGAGCTATATAGGATGAGATAAATGAATGCCTCAGCCAGTGAAACATAAACGTGCTTAATATTCGACTTCGTTTATATTATTAACTGCTTTATCAGGTGAACAAGGAAAAAGGCTCCGCATCCACCACTACCCCTACTCTCTCTCTCTCTCTCTCTCTCTCTCTCTCTCTCTTTCAAGGTCTTGCGGTGCGTCGTTGTTGTGGTGCTGGTCGTTAAAGAGGGAGACCATTTCAACAGATCCCACGGGCAGGTTCAGGCACGACCACAGCCCCCTCCCCTCCTCTGCCCTTCCTCAACTCTTCTACTCTACTCCTTCCCCCTCCTCTCCCTCAGTCTCCCTTCTTCCTCCACCCCCACCAGTCCACTCCTAATCTGTAACGGAAGGGATGCTACCAGTCTCCGTCTAACAGAATCGAATACCTTTAGAGAGAAGAGGATCAAGCTGGAAAACATATAAGCTTTAAGGAAGACAAGATCACTGGAATACACACAGCTTTAAAGACAACACATGGCTGAAGAACATCTATAGCTTTAAAGACAAACTCATCGCCTTAATTACTGTAAAAAGTTCACGTCCAGCAAGATTTATTCAGAACAGAACTAACGTGAAAAATATAGAGATTTAAAGACAAGAATATCAAGTTGGATATAGCTACTGAACCACCTACCACCAGAATTGTAATCTGCGACCACTCTACGCTTCAGTGATTTAGCTCTGAAGGCAAGAGACTAGAACTGAAAATTACAGTCACTCTACCCCTCACAGACTCATACAGCTTTAAAGACAACAGAATCAAGTTGCCTAAATTTATCAAATCAAGTTCCTCAGAATATATTGGCATTAAAGACAACAGTGACAAGCTGGATATCGCTATCACTTAAAATAATATCTTTAAATGCAGTAGAATCGAGAGTGAAAAAGTGGCACCAGAGAGAAAGAATTATTGCTTTAATAAGAACAGTAGAATCCAGCCACAATAAGTGACAGGCCAGGTAAATCGTAAAGATTACGTGTATAAGTGTAAAAGAGAGTTGGATTCCATAACAAGAGGATCCAGCTTCAATAAGTGACAGCAACAGAGAAATACGAGTGGAAAAGCGTGGTCAACATTACAAAAAACGAAATAGGCTGAAATAAATGACAGCAAAGGAGAAATACGATAGAGCTAAGATAAAATAGCTCTAAAATAAAGAATGACTGAGACAGAAATGGTAAATACAGTAACACTCAAAGGGAAATAAGAGCTGAGAACCGTGCTGGCAAAAATGCGAAACAGCATAAAATCCATTCGATTGGAAAAGCGCGCCTGTGTACTGTTGCTGGTGCAGGTGGTAAGGATCTGTGTGACTGTGTGAGGGAGGGTCATCAGTGTGTGGAGTGGCAGTACCCTCACAGTGGGGTTCCTGGGTAGTGTATACAGCCTTGCCCTCACCCGACTAATGCTCCACCTCCACCCCTCCTCCACGTTCCCCCATTGCGTCCAGACCAGCCTCACAGGACCTAGTATTCCTAAACATTCTTGGGCATGGGTTGTGTTTTGGACTCTCTCTTCTTGCCGTTAATCTGAGTCACAATAGTTGACATTTACGTGCCATCTCATACAGCTGCTAGACATTTACGTGCCTTCTCCTACAGCTGCTATACATTGACGTGCCTTCTCATACAGCTGCTATACACTGACGTGCCTTCCCATGTAATACAGCAACTAGGCATTTACGTGCTTTTATCTTAAGTCATATAGGTACTAGATATTACTACCATCCTGGATTGAGTGTTAAAGTGAAAGATAGACCCAAGAAAAAATGATCCACTGATAACACTGAACTGGATTCTCTGTTCGTCCCTTCACACTGAGTCATACAGTAACTGGACCTTTAACAAACAAGCAATAGTGAATAACTGTGAAAGATACAAGCCTTATGGAAATCGTATACCCGTGTAACCGAAAGGAAAGGAAAGGAACGGAAGGGCAAGGAAAGGACCTGCAACCACATCCCATGCCCTTCGTCACCCCAGTTCGTTCATAGCACAAGGCATAAAAGGAGACACCACAAAACCTGCACCTCCATGCCCACCAACAGAGCCACCCATGTCCTCTTCTGTCAAAGGCCCTTTAACAGAACTGAAACATCCCATTTACTTCATGCCATAATCCCTGCACCTGGTGATCTATATCTTACCACAAATAGACGGGATTAGAGGCTCACTACAAACTCTCCATCTCAACTCTCTCTCTCTCTCTCTCTCTCTCTCACGAATACTAACCTCAGCCCCGACCCACCACAGGCTTTGTTGTGGCCTGGCGGGGTGGTTCCTTTATCTCAACCGAGTCGCTACCCAGCCACTGAAAAACCCTGATAAGTCCTTCATCCTACCCAGCTCACCCGTTACCACCACCCTCGTACATCCTGCGACAAAGAACACCCCAGGGAAGGAGCAGGGTTGACGAGGAAGGAGCATGAAGATTGTGATCAGTGGGGTTCCGTCATAATCGGATTTCACGGGGATACGGAGGAAGAGAAAGAGGCTTAGCTAATTGACATCAGTGTGTTGGGACACGTAGATGTAAGGCTGTGTCCTATAATGGTAACAAGCTTTATGGAACTACTTTTTAAGACTGATTTTTTAAAGGTTACGTTTATGTATGTGCTAGACTGTGCTTTTTAGGGTAATTTCATGTAATGTGTTATAGTTAAGCTGGTGTACTGTAACTTCATTTGACTTTAAGAACACTCATTCATTACGTACTTTAAGCTATACTCGTGTACTGTACAAGAGTTTATGTAATGTACTTATAAGCAACTGTAAGAGAGCCATTTATAGATGTACTGTGCTTAGATTATCCATATGTCATGTACTTTTAGGAGTCCATAAGCACACCTATTCATTACAGACCAACGGGAAGGGAGGTACATGTTACAGGGAGGCTTGTAATCTCTCCAACTCCAGGATTAACGAGAGGGAATAAATGCATGCCATAGGAGCGTCATTACAAGATATTTCACGAGGGATATCTCAAGTGTAGGAGGGTCTTGTTACAGGCTGGCTGGGCCCATAACACGAGTATCAGCGTAATTGCTCCCACATGCTGAACACCCACGTCTCAGAGGCCCTAACAGAAGCCTCAGGAGTTGAACACGAATACCCAGGAACATTACACCCAGCCACCCACCACACCCAGCCACCCAGTAGGCCCACACATACACACTCTATTTCTCTATCCCTCTTCACCCCAAACATAAATCCATCTACTCTCATCTTCCAACACTCTTTACTTAATCCAACCTAGCCTAACCTAACAACACTAAGTCACCTAGCAGGATCACACACTTACTTTTAATCACAGACAATAATTCCACCTACCACAGAAATCCTATACTTCACTGTGAAACAAAATAATCTCCAGTACTCATAACCTAACGTAATCCAACCTTAACTATTTTAACTTAACCTCTCCACACGACACACAGTCACCTCGTAAGCACACATCCTCTCTCTCTCTCTCTCTCTCTCTTACAGAAATCCTCGACTCCATTGTCAAATAAAACCACTTCCAACACAAGAACGGAACTTCACTTACTTCAGAAACTCACACATAACTTTCAACATAAAATCGCCTCCAACATACACCCAGGAATCCACTCTAACAAACCCATTGCTACACAAATCCATGACTTAAATCCACTTCCACAAGCAATCCAAGATTCAATATAAAAGTCCTACTATCACACATTAATCCTTTATAAACTTAGAATAACAGGAATAACAATCCGAAAGCTCATTTTTTACCACTAATCCATATAGCCTACTTGTTTTGAGAAAGTAGCAACATACACACAACCTCCAGCCATTAATTTCCAAAACAGGTCCAGTATAAAACAAACAGAAAAAAAAAACCTTCTGCCACAATTCTATTTTTAAGAGAAGTCCATAAATCCTTTTACCTAGACACCTGACAAATATACACACACCTCCGGCCATCATGACGACTCCACTGTCATAGTGGAAATCCACTTTAAATACAAATCTATAAATTAAAAAAAGGCACAAAACCCACACACATATACACACACCTAGAAGCCCCAGACTATTTCGGTAATTTCACTGTATATTTCTTGGCTCCGTGTGTGTAATAAAACTATTTTGTGTGAGGCAAGGGTTAAGCACCAGCTAAAATTCAACGTGCTTTCATAAATTATCTCAAAATGGACACTCCTGGAGCCTCTATGTAAATCACCCTTGTCACATACATTAGCGTGACTTATCAACTTCTTAGCACAAGCGTAGTCCATAAATAGTGTGGAAATACTGTGAAAAAGTGTGAAAAGAGAAAAATAGTATTCTTAAGTGTGATTACCTGAGAACGACCTGGTAAACTTACACCCTACAAAAAATAAATAAATACAAACACGTGAGGAACATACAGTATATTTTGGTGGTGATTTGTCAGTGCTCAGGACTAAAAGTTTGTTCTTGAGGGGTAGAAGAGGAGGAGGTAGAAGGGGAGGTGAAGAAGGAAGAGAAGGAAGAGGTGAGAGGGATGGTCGAGCCAGTAGCACAGACAAACAACCGAGAGCAAACATCTCCACTTCCTCGAGAGCCCACGCTGCTCCCTCCTGCCTCTGTCTCTCCCACTCTGTGTGTTTCGTGTGCAGCCACCAGGAAGGCAACACGTCACACCCGGGAGGTGTTTTTATTTTTTTTTTTTACTCACATTTAGAGATCAAGAAAAAAAAGAGTTGCCCATAGGTTGCCTGATTACAGTGTGATGCTATACTGTGTTGTTCTGAACCGGAAAAATTCACGTCGAGATGAATATGGACGCTAAGACTGGGGGCAAGTACGCCTTGAGGACTAAATCGATCATAAAGAGAATAGAGTCGGAAAAAAACAGAGCCAAAGCGCGTTGTAGAGAGCCCCAAGAGAAGCAGAAGCCCCCTCCACTGAGCAAATACCGGCGCAAGACAGCCAACGCCCGAGAGAGAAACAGAATGAAGGAGATTAACGACGCTTTCATCATGCTGCAGAGAGCCATTCCGGACCTCTCTGGGGCTGACGCGGAGAAGCTGACGAAGATCACGGTGCTGAGGCTGGCTGTTAATTATATAAATGCTCTTGCCGGAGTGCTGAACGATGACTGCAGCTTTGGAGCCATGGATATAGAGGACGTGAGGGAACTTTGGTGCCTGGAGAATGCGCACATAGCCAAACCAGAACACTGTGTCAGGCAAGTCATAAGAACTAACAAAGAGCAGGTCAGTAGTGCAGATAGAAGCAATAAGTGTAGTGTAAATATCAAGGCATCTAACAAGGTCGTTAAGCAGACAAAGTGTCCCTCTACCCCCAGCACGAAGGCAAATTATATGAAAAATAAAAACACAGTAGGTGGGAAGCTGGTGACGACTACCAAACGACCCATCAAGTCCAAAAGCAAGACGAAAGTGTGCAGGACGGCAAGCATAGCCACAAGTACTGGGGCATACATCACTCTTAAAAACGTGGCCCTACAGACTCCACCACACAGACTTGGCAGACATGCAGACAACGAACCGCTGATGATGTCCATGACGGTGAAGCGGCCACGGATAGAGAGCAGCTACCTGGGGCCCCGGCAGGCCAAGCTACCCCGCCTGGAGCCCAATTCTCTGCCCTTAAGCACGGCACCACAGCCCCACCAGCCCCTCCTGGCCCTCACTCCCTGTGGCCCACCTTCCGTCCCAGATCAAAGCATATCCGAGCCCCTGATGGGCGCCACACCCTTCACGCCACGTCAGATACAAACCACACCCTGCACATCCCTCCCTCAAAGCACTCCCACACCCTGCACATCCCTCCCTCAAAGCACTCCCACTGACGTGCTTCACACTCCAAGCATCCTACAGGACCTGGACATCCCCCTGATGAGGACTGACGAGTTGTTGGAGTTCCCAAGAAGTTTTCGACATTTCAGTGATTCCTCGTGCTGCGACTCTGCCTTCCTGAGTGAGGGGTCGGCGTCCCCCAGTCCCCTCTCTGGCGCCACCTCCACAATACCCACTTCAGTTCCTGTAGGTGACAGTTCTCCGGTCTTTTCAATGGCCTCCAGTGATTTTTCTGTGTGTGGGTCGGTGTCAGATTGTGATAGCGTTCTAACGACGGCTGTGGAACTAGAAAGCCTGCTAGGGGATGAGCCTTTCAAGGAAGAACTCGACCATCTTGCCTCAGTCTTTCCTGATGAGGATGACACACTCAATCTCTTCCTTGGACATTCCACTGCAAACTTCATTTACACGGATACTGATGACTGCTAGCACTTCACAAATGTAGTTATTGACGACTGCAGCACTTCATATACGCGGATATTGGTGACTGCTGGCACTTAATATATGCGGATACTGGTGACTGCTGGCACTTCATATAGGTGGATACTGATGGCTGCTGGCACTTCATACATGCAAATACTGATGAGTGCTGGCACCTCAGTTACATGGTTACTGACCACGTTAGCAGTTTGTTCCCTGTGCTGTAAGGGCCCGAATTCACGAAGAGACTTACGATCAGTTCCCCGTCTTAACAAATACTTGTTTTTGGAGGAAAGACAGAGAAAGATAACAACAGATACTCCCCATGTCTTTGGTTCTTCCTGTAATGCCAAATCTCTGTTATGATGAATTTTCTTTGGTTGGAAATCCCTTGTGTTTATACGAAGGAGGAGAGAAGGAACCAATCTTCTAATGTCCTGTTTACTTCCTGCAGAAATGAATCGGTGGTACAAGGGATAATTATCGTAAGTAATTTTATGAATCTCGGCCCTGTACTGTCGTACTTACGTTTCTCGGCTTAGGAAGTAAGAGTGCATTTATTCTTGTGGCTCTAAGAGGCTGCCAAGCACTTCTCGGGTGATGTAAAGGGTCGTCCGTAATTACCAATCCACTTGAAACTCGGTGTATCTTCTGTGTTGTGGGGATGGCTCAGTCTGTTGGTCTGGGCGTGGGTGAGACAAAGACCCAAATTCTCGTCGGATAAGGAGGCTCTTTAACACCTCTTTCTTAACGATTTATTTTCCAAACTACTCATTAATATCCCCTTGTTTGCTTCTGATGTTTTTCCAATATCAACAAAGACTGCATGAATAAAGCACAAAAATATAGTAACGGAGCAGAATCAGAAATAAATCGGTGAGGAAGAGGTGTTAGTAAGCTTCCTAACTATACAAGAATACCGTCCCAAGAGTAGCAGATGAAGGGAAGACACTGATACCCTTGAAAGCCGTCCCTGCAACACAAGAAATCACCTAGACGAGTGAAAGTGGGTGTAATAAACGGATCATCCTATACTTTGCACATAACAACATGACACTGTACCTCTATAAGCAACGATATATTTTTTTTCTTGAACAATATAAGAGAACATGAGCGTGCCATATAGTGTATAAGGTAATAACGTGCCATAATGATGAAAATATATATAAGTTAAGAAATATGTGCTTGGCGGTCTCATGAGTCCACAAAGTAACGAGCCTTCAGAGGAAATGTATTATGTGTAGGAGTATGCACGACAGAATAACGGGCATGATTCCACTGGTGTAATACACGCGTCTGTGAGGTCTATGTTGCAGGTCTGTTGTAGGAATGATGATGACGATGATGATGATGATATGAAAGGATTACATTTGCACCGTCTTGGTCTATGGCTTGTTTATATGAATGAATGTATGACAGAAAACGGGCATAACATGATTTTCCTACGCGTGTTGTATCGCCTATAGGGCCTACATGTATAAGTACTGAGTGTTGGAGTGATGATGATGATGACTGCGGTGATGGAAAATGATTTATGCCATTTACAGAGTGTATATGCGTATGGCTGACAGTAAATGACATGAGTAGACATATATGCATTTTATTTTGACATGGCTAGGCATATGTGTGTTGTATATTGACGTGGATAGGCATATATGTGTTGTATTTTGATACTGATAGGCATATATGTTTTGTATCTCCAGTGTAGTCTCTGTGAAGGTTGACGAAGCGAAAATTTTGGAAAGCTACATATATACATAACTTTAAAATGTATATGTGCATGTGTATGACTGATAGCAAGGAACACATACAGTATAATATGCATTTTGTATGATTGAGAAGGACCATGCCTTGATTTATATACAGGTTTGTAGCACCTATAAGTCCTGTAATGACCCTCAGAGTGATGGAATGGTGAGAATTGTGATGATGACAACGGAAGAGTACATTTGTACAGTCACGGGCAAAAACATCGTCCCACTTCCAAACGATAAATAACGAGAGTGAACAATGAAACCTGAAACCCAGGAATATGATCTTCAGCAACCACAAGCTTTCCAGAACACAATGTAAGCATTTCATAATTGATCACTTGCGAGTTTGGGGCTACGAGTCAGTTAATAATATCGACACAGATAATTTTCGCAATATTAACACAAATCGCGTTAAAAATGGAAAAGCAGTGTGAGAAAATAAGTTTAGCATAACATCAAGTATCTGCTGAACAATGTTATGCTTCGATTTTGCCGTAAATAAGGAAAGTACAATATCAAAGACCGTCCACCTCTTCACAGCGCTTGATATATTGCTTATTATTTTGCTTATTTCCAGGTAAACCGAAGCATAGCATTCTTCATCATGGACTTGATAAATATGTCAAAGCTATTTCACACTATATTTCTCTTTTTAACAAGCGATTTATGCTGATATTACGAAAATTATAAATGTCGACATGTTCAACTTCTTGCAGCCCAAAGCTCTCAAGTGGCCAAGTGTTCGAGTAAAAGGTGTATCAGTAGTTTTGTCCGCGACTGTACAATACCACAGGATTGTATAACATCTCTGATTATGTAATGTCTAGGCGATATATAATGAATTCTACATATCAGTCCCCCCTCATTGTGTTCATCTATTCTGTACATAGAAAATGACTGCTGACACACGCCCCCGCTTAAATTTTTTAATGTAAATAAAGTTTTTTATAAATAAAGTGTATTGCGTGTGATATCCAAACCTACTTTTTTATATATGGAGAGATTGAGAGATAGCTGGTTGGATGGATGGATAGATAGACAGATGGAGAGACTGATTAAGAGACAGACAGACAAAATAATAAGTAAGATAGGTAGAAAGAAAGATATGTAAACAGATATAAAAGCATACAGACAGACAGACAAAGAGAGAAATAGGTAGGTAGGTATATGAGTACAGAGACACCAGACAACCTGACTAATTAATGGGAAGAGAGACAGACAGACTGATAGAGAGATACAGATCGATGGACATGTAAACAAACAGACAAACAGAAAATGACAGGTAAGTAAACAGAGAGATACACAGACAAACAAATGGAGAGAGAGAGAGAGAGAGAGAGAGAGAGAGAGAGAGATTTTAGGACAAGTTATAATGAACAGAGTATAGCAACAGTTGATCATCAGCATCCACCCGTCTCAACCTCGCCAATTAAACAGTTTCCAGTAATTATATAAGAGTGAGAGAAACCTTAACATTAATTATATTTCTATAGTCAATGTTACTTAGCATAGCAGTGGCCTCCTCCCAGACATCCTTTTCTGTCTATCTATCTATTGCCAGACGCCTTAATTCCGTAAGGGGTGGCCATAAACAAATCGCCTCCATGTCGCCCTGTCGTCCTGCTCCCAGCTAACACCCCCCTCTCTCATATACCTCTCCACTCCATCCCTCCATCTCATCCTCGGCCTCCCTTCAATGTACTGATAAGCCTGATAAGCCTCCCGTAGCCTCCTTGTGCCCATGTTAGGTCAGCTTGAGTTACCTTGCTCCCTATACTCGTCGGGTAAGAAGGCTCCCTAACACCATTTCCTTAGCGATTTATTTTGCTTATTACACCTTACAGTCCTCTTCTGTGCTAAATAAATCCTTCTAATATCGCCATACTCTGGATAATTAACTAAGAAAAGGATGTTAACCAGCATAATCCAAAAAACAAATCGCTAAAGAAGAGGTGCTAGGGAGCCTTCTTAACCGACGAGAATGTCTGCTCTTGTCATGTATCACTAGGTACAGTCGACATTAAAAGTCCTATGTCTTCTCCAAAAGTCCTATACCTCCTCCTGCTCTTCTCTCCTTGAACTTTGAATATCAGTGTAGTGAATCAGCAACAATCAACACTGACGATTCCATATGGCCACAGATCAGTGCCATCAGCGTCATTTGCATCGGATTAACCACACTGATTTTGTAAGTCCATGGAGAGAGAAGTAGGAGAGGCGAAAGAAGTTTTGACGGCAACTGAACCTCACTCTCAAAGCGACCTGTTCTATTGCCATATTACCCATCCTTTACAACTATCATTCCATGTGTATCTGTCCCATAAAGCATACTGTATAAAGCCTATAAAGTTAGAATAGGTGCGGTTGCATTGCACTAGTCTAGGCTAGATCTGACTAGGCTATACTAGAAGCTGTAGACCCCAAGCACTTATGAACCTCACAAATCCCCTCATCCCTCTAACTAGGCTTCACCCACACAAACTAACGACAAGCCTGACAAGATTTCCAGAGGCCTTTTTTACACTGTCAGATTAAGTTAGGTAAAGTTAGGTTTGGCTATTTTAGGTTAAGTTAGGTTAGGTTAGCTTAGTTCGGGTTTTCCACGAGTTTAGGATAGACTGTTAAGGTTGGGTTGGGTAGGCTAGATTAGGTTCTATTAGGTAAGGTTAGGTTAAGTTTGGGGGAGGCGGTGGTTCAATCGGTAGAGAGGTGACCTGCAGCCCTTCCGGAACCAGGTTCAAATCCCTGCTGAGGCAAGGAACAGTGTAAGAATTTGAATATCACTAAATCAGACTTTACCGATCTG